>NC_092281.1:6681891-6811891 GCF_036320965.1 Panulirus ornatus
ATGGCCCAGTCCTCAGTTCTTAACGCTACCTCGCTAACGCGGGAAATGGCGAATAGTTTGAAAAAAAAAAAAAAAAATATATATATATATATATATATATATATATATATATATATATATATATTTTTTTTTTTCTTTTTAAATTATTCCATTTCACATCGTGATACATAATATATATATATATATATATATATATATATATATATATATATATATGCAGATGTGAAAAAAGGAGAGATAGGTAGTATGTTTGAGGAAAGGAACCTGGATGTTTTGGCTCTGAGTGAAACGAAGCTCAAGGGTAAAGGGGAAGAGTGGTTTGGGAATGTCTGGGGAGTGAAGTCAGGGGTTAGTGAGAGGACAAGAGCAAGGGAAGGAGTAGCAATACTCCTGAAACAGGAGTTGTGGGAGTATGTAATAGAATGTAAGAAAGTAAATTCTCGATTAATATGGGTAAAACTGAAAGTTGATGGAGAGAGGTGGGTGATTATTGGTGCATATGCACCTGGGCATGAGAAGAAAGATCATGAGAGGCAAGTGTTTTGGGAGCAGCTGAATGAGTGTGTTAGTGGTTCTGATGCACAAGACCGGGTTATAGTGATGGGTGATTTGAATGCAAAGGTGAGTAATGTGGCAGTTGAGGGAATGATTGGTATACATGGGGTGTTCAGTGTTGTAAATGGAAATGGTGAAGAGCTTGTAGATTTATGTGCTGAAAAAGGACTGATGATTGGGAATACCTGGTTTAAAAAGCGAGATATACATAAGTATACTTATGTAAGTAGGAGAGATGGCCAGAGAGCGTTATTGGATTACGTGTTAATTGACAGGCGTGCGAAAGAGAGACTTTTGGATGTTAATGTGCTGAGAGGTGCAACTGGAGGGATGTCTGATCATTATCTTGTGGAGGCTAAGGTGAAGATTTGTATGGGTTTTCAGAAAAGAAGAGTGAATGTTGGGGTGAAGAGGGTGGTGAGAGTAAGTGAGCTTGGGAAGGAGACCTGTGTGAGGAAGTACCAGGAGAGACTGTGTACTGAATGGAAAAAGGTGAGAACAATGGAAGTAAGGGGAGTGGGGGAGGAATGGGATGTATTTAGGGAATCAGTGATGGATTGTGCAAAAGATGCTTGTGGCATGAGAAGAGTGGGAGGTGGGTTGATTAGAAAGGGTAGTGAGTGGTGGGATGAAGAAGTAAGAGTATTAGTGAAAGAGAAGAGAGAGGCATTTGGACGATTTTTGCAGGGAAAAAATGCAATTCAGTGGGAGATGTATAAAAGAAAGAGACAGGAGGTCAAGAGAAAGGTGCAAGAGGTGAAAAAAAAGGGCAAATGAGAGTTGGGGTGAGAGAGTATCATTAAATTTTAGGGAGAATAAAAAGATGTTCTGGAAGGAGGTAAATAAAGTGCGTAAGACAAGGGAGCAAATGGGAACTTCCGTGAAGGGCGCAAATGGGGAGGTGATAACAAGTAGTGGTGATGTGAGAAGGAGATGGAGTGAGTATTTTGAAGGTTTGTTGAATGTGTTTGATGTTAGAGTGGCAGATATAGGGTGTTTTGGTCGATGTGGTGTGCAAAGTGAGAGGGTTAGGGAAAATGATTTGGTAAACAGAGAAGAGGTAGTAAAAGCTTTGCGGAAGATGAAAGCCGGCAAGGCAGCAGGTTTGGATGGTATTGCAGTGGAATTTATTAAAAAAGGGGGTGACTGTATTGTTGACTGGTTGGTAAGGTTATTTAATGTATGTATGACTCACGGTGAGGTGCCTGAGGATTGGCGGAATGCGTGCATAGTGCCATTGTACAAAGGCAAAGGGGATAAGAGTGAGTGCTCAAATTACAGAAGTATAAGTTTGTTGAGTATTCCTGGTAAATTATATAGGAGGGTATTGATTGAGAGGGTGAAAGCATGTACAGAGCATCAGATTGGGGAAGAGCAGTGTGGTTTCAGAAGTGGTAGAGGATGTGTGGATCAGGTGTTTGCTTTGAAGAATGTATGTGAGAAATACTTAGAAAAGCAAATGGATTTGTATGTGGCATTTATGGATCTGGAGAAGGCATATGATAGAGTTGATAGAGATGCTCTGTGGAAGGTATTAAGAATATATGGTGTGAGAGGCAAGTTGTTAGAAGCAGTGAAAAGTTTTTATCGAGGATGTAAGGCATGTGTACGTGTAGGAAGAGAGGAAAGTGATTGGTTCTCAGTGAATGTAGGTTTGCGGCAGGGGTGTGTGATGTCTCCATGGTTGTTTAATTTGTTTATGGATGGGGTTGTTAGGGAGGTGAATGCAAGAGTTTTGGAAAGAGGGGCAAGTATGAAGTCTGTTGGGGATGAGAGAGCTTGGGAAGTGAGTCAGTTGTTGTTCGCTGATGATACAGCGCTGGTGGCTGATTCATGTGAGAAACTGCAGAAGCTGGTGACTGAGTTTGGTAAAGTGTGTGAAAGAAGAAAGTTAAGAGAGGAAAGTGATTGGTTCTCAGTGAATGTAGGTTTGCGGCAGGGGTGTGTGATGTCTCCATGGTTGTTTAATTTGTTTATGGATGGGGTTGTTAGGGAGGTGAATGCAAGAGTTTTGGAAAGAGGGGCAAGTATGAAGTCTGTTGGGGATGAGAGAGCTTGGGAAGTGAGTCAGTTGTTGTTCGCTGATGATACAGCGCTGGTGGCTGATTCATGTGAGAAACTGCAGAAGCTGGTGACTGAGTTTGGTAAAGTGTGTGAAAGAAGAAAGTTAAGAGTAAATGTGAATAAGAGCAAGGTTATTAGGTACAGTAGGGTTGAGGGTCAAGTCAATTGGGAGGTGAGTTTGAATGGAGAAAAACTGGAGGAAGTGAAGTGTTTTTAGATATCTGGAGTGGATCTGGCAGCGGATGGAACCATGGAAGCAGAAGTGGATCATAGGGTGGGGGAGGGGGCGAAAATTCTGGAAGCCTTGAAGAATGTGTGGAAGTCGAGAACATTATCTCGGAAAGCAAAAATGAGTATGTTTGAAGGAATAGTGGTTCCAACAATGTTGTATGGTTGCGAGGCGTGGGCTATGGATAGAGTTGTGCGCAGGAGGATGGATGTGCTGGAAATGAGATGTTTGAGGACAATGTGTGGTGTGAGGTGGTTTGATCGAGTAAGTAACGTAAGGGTAAGAGAGATGTGTGGAAATAAAAAGAGCGTGGTTGAGAGAGCAGAAGAGGGTGTTTTGAAATGGTTTGGGCACATGGAGAGAATGAGTGAGGAAAGATTGACCAAGAGGATATATGTGTCGGAGGTGGAGGGAACGAGGAGAAGAGGGAGACCAAATTGGAGGTGGAAAGATGGAGTGAAAAAGATTTTGTGTGATCGGGGCCTGAACATGCAGGAGGGTGAAAGGAGGGCAAGGAATAGAGTGAATTGGAGCGATGTGGTATACCGGGGTGACGTGCTGTCAGTGGATTGAATCGGGGCATGTGAAGCGTCTGGGGTAAACCATGGAAAGCTGTGTAGGTATGTGTATTTTGCGTGTGTGGACATATGTATATACATGTGTATGGGGGTGGGTTGGGCCATTTCTTTCGTCTGTTTCCTTGCGCTACCTCACAAACGCGGGAGACAGCGACAAAGCAAAAAAAAAAAAAAAAAAAAAAAAAAAAAAAAAAATATATATATATATATATATATATATATATATATATATATATATATATATATATATATATATATATTTTTTTTTTCCAAAAGAAGGAACAGAGAAGGGGGCCAGGTGAGGATATTCCCTGTAAGGCCCAGTCCTCTGTTCTTAACACTACCTCACTAATGCGGGAAATGGCGAATAGTATGAAAAAAAATATATATATATATATATATATATATATATATATATATATATAGATATATATATTTATTTATTTATTTTTTTTTTGCTTTGTCGCTGTCTTCCGCATTTGTGAGGTAGCGCAAGGAAACAGACGAAAGAAATGGCCCAACCCACCCCCATACACATGTATATACATACGTCCACACACGCAAATATACATACCTACACAGCTTTCCATGGTTACCCCAGACGCTTCACATGCCCTGATTCAATCCACTGACAGCACGTCAACCCCGGTATACCACATCGATCCAATTCACTCTATTCCTTGCCCTCCTTTCACCCTCCTGCATGTTCAGGCCCCGATCACACAAAATCTTTTTCACTTCATCTTTCCACCTCCAATTTAGTCTCCCACTTCTCGTTCCCTCCACCTCCAACACATATATCCTCTTGGTCAATCTTTCCTCACTCATTCTCTCCATGTGCCCAAACCATTTCAAAACACCCTCTTCTGCTCTCTCAACCACGCTCTTTTTATTTCCACACATCTCTCTTACCCTTACGTTACTAACTCGATCAAACCACCTCACACCACACATTGTCCTCAAACATCTCATTTCCAGCACATCCATTCTCCTGCGCACAACTCTATCCATAGCCCACGCCTCGCAACCATACAACATTGTTGGAACCACTATTCCTTCAAACATACCCATTTTTGCTTTCTGAGATAATGTTCTCGACTTCCACACATTCTGCAAGGCCCCCAGAATTTTCGCCCCCTCCCCCACCCTATGATCCACTTCCGCTTCCATGGTTCCATCCGCTGCCAGATCCACTCCCAGATATCTAAAACACTTCACTTCCTCCAGTTTTTCTCCATTCAAACTCACCTCCCAATTGACTTGACCCTCAACCCTACTGTACCTAATAACCTTGCTGTTATTCACACATATATATATATATATATATATATATATTTTTTTTTTTTTTTTTTTTTTTTATACTTTGTCGCTGTCTCCCGCGTTTGCGAGGTAGCGCAAGGGAACAGACGAAAGAAATGGCCCAACCCCCCCCATACACATGTACATACACACGTCCACACACGCAAATATACATACCTACACAGCTTTCCTTGGTTTACCCCGGACGCTTCACATGCCTTGATTCAATCCACTGACAGCACGTCAACCCCTGTATACCACATCGCTCCAATTCCCTCTATTCCTTGCCCTCCTTTCACCCTCCTGCATGTTCAGGCCCCGATCACACAAAATCCTTTTCACTCCATCTTTCCACCTCCAATTTGGTCTCCCTCTTCTCCTCGTTCCCTCCACCTCCGACACATATATCCTCTTGGTCAATCTTTCCTCACTCATTCTCTCCATGTGCCCAAACCATTTCAAAACACCCTCTTCTGCTCTCTCAACCACGCTCTTTTTATTTCCACACATCTCTCTTACCCTTACGTTACTTACTCGATCAAACCACCTCACACCACACATTGTCCTCAAACATCTCATTTCCAGCACATCCATCCTCCTGCGCACAACTCTATCCATAGCCCACGCCTCGCAACCATACAACATTGTTGGAACTACTATTCCTTCAAACATACCCATTTTTGCTTTCCGGGATAATGTTCTCGACTTCCACACATTTTTCAAGGCTCCCAAAATTTTCGCCCCCTCCCCCACCCTATGATCCACTTCCGCTTCCATGGTTCCATCCGCTGACAGATCCACTCCCAGATATCTAAAACACTTCACTTCCTCCAGTTTTTCTCCAGTAGGAGAGATGGCCAGAGAGCGTTATTGGATTACGTGTTAATTGACAGGCGTGCGAAAGAGAGACTTTTGGATGTCAATGTGCTGAGAGGTGCAACTGGAGGGATGTCTGATCATTATCTTGTGGAGGCTAAGGTGAAGATTAGTATGGGTTTTCAGAAAAGAAGAGTGAATGTTGGGGTGAAGAAGGTGGTGAGAGTAAGTGAGCTTGGGAAGGAGACCTGTGTGAAGAAGTATCAGGAGAGACTGTGTACAGAATGGAAAAAGGTGAGAACAATGGAAGTAAGGGGAGTGGGGGAGGAATGGGATGTATTTAGGGAATCAGTGATGGATTGCGCAAAAGATGCTTGTGGCATGAGAAGAGTGGGAGGTGGGCTGTTTAGAAAGGGTAGTGAGTGGTGGGATGAAGAAGTAAGAGTATTAGTGAAAGAGAAGAGAGAGGCATTTGGACGATTTTTGCAGGGAAAAAATGCAATTGAGTGGGAGAAGTATAAAAGAAAGAGACAGGAGGTCAAGAGAAAGGTGCAAGAGGTGAAAAAAAGGGCAAATGAGAGTTGGGGTGAGAGACTATCAGTAAATTTTAGGGAGAATAAAAAGATGTTCTGGAAGGAGGTAAATAGGGTGCGTAAGACAAGGGAGCAAATGGGAACTTCAGTGAAGGGCGTAAATGGGGAGGTGATAACAAGTAGTGGTGATGTGAGAAGGAGATGGAGTGAGTATTTTGAAGGTTTGTTGAATGTGTCTGATGACAGAGTGGCAGATATAGGGTGTTTGGGTCGAGGTGGTGTGCAAAGTGAGAGGGTTAGGGAAAATGATTTGGTAAACAGAGAAGAGGTAGTAAAAGCTTTGCAGAAGATGAAAGCCGGCAAGGCAGCAGGTTTGGATGGTATTGCAGTGGAATTTATTAAAAAAGGGGGGTGACTGTATTGTTGACTGGTTGGTAAGGTTATTTAATGTATGTATGACTCATGGTGAGGTGCCTGAGGATTGGCGGAATGCGTGCATAGTGCCATTGTACAAAGGCAAAGGGGATAAGAGTGAGTGCTCAAATTACAGAGGTATAAGTTTGTTGAGTATTCCTGGTAAATTATATGGGAGGGTATTGATTGAGAGGGTGAAGGCATGTACAGAGCATCAGATTGGGGAAGAGCAGTGTGGTTTCAGAAGTGGTAGAGGATGTGTGGATCAGGTGTTTGCTTTGAAGAATGTATGTGAGAAATACTTAGAAAAGCAAATGGATTTGTATGTAGCATTTATGGATCTGGAGAAGGCATATGATAGAGTTGATAGAGATGCTCTGTGGAAGGTATTAAGAATATATGGTGTGGGAGGCAAGTTGTTAGAAGCAGTGAAAAGTTTTTATCGAGGATGTAAGGCATGTGTACGTGTAGGAAGAGAGGAAAGTGATTGGTTCTCAGTGAATGTAGGTTTGCGGCAGGGGTGTGTGATGTCTCCATGGTTGTTTAATTTGTTTATGGATGGGGTTGTTAGGGAGGTAAATGCAAGAGTCTTGGAAAGAGGGGCAAGTATGAAGTCTGTTGGGGATGAGAGAGCTTGGGAAGTGAGTCAGTTGTTGTTCGCTGATGATACAGCGCTGGTGGCGGATTCATGTGAGAAACTGCAGAAGCTGGTGACGGAGTTTGGTAAAGTGTGTGGAAGAAGAAAGTTAAGAGTAAATGTGAATAAGAGCAAGGTTATTAGGTACAGTAGGGTGGAGGGTCAAGTCAATTGGGAGGTAAGTTTGAATGGAGAAAAACCGGAGAAAGTAAAGTGTTTTAGATATCTGGGAGTGGATCTGGCAGCGGATGTAACCATGGAAGCGGAAGTGAATCATAGGGTGGGGGAGGGGGCGAAAATCCTAGGAGCCTTGAAAAATGTGTGGAAGTCGAGACCATTATCTCGGAAAGCAAAAATGGGTATGTTTGAAGGAATAGTGGCTCCAAAGATGTTGTATGGTTGCGAGGCATGGGCTATGGATAGAGTTGTGCGCAGGAGGGTGGATGTGCTGGAAATGAGATGTTTGAGGACAATGTGTGGTGTGAGGTGGTTTGATCGAGTAAGTAATGTAAGGGTAAGAGAGATGTGTGGAAATAAAAAGAGCATGGTTGAGAGAGCAGAAAAGGGTGTTTTGAAATGGTTTGGGCACATGGAGAGAATGAGTGAGGAAAGATTGACCAAGAGGATGTATGTGTCGGAGGTGGAGGGAACGAGGAGAAGTGGGAGACCAAATTGGAGGTGGAAAGATGGAGTGAAAAAGATTTTGAGTGATCGGGGCCTGAATATGCAGGGGGGTGAAAGGCGGGCAAGGAATAGAGTGAATTGGATCGATGTGGTATACCGGGGTTGACGTGCTGTCAGTGGATTGAATCAGGGCATGAAGCATGTTTCATCAGAAGCATAACTTTTTCCTTTACAAATTCAGTTCAACAGTATATACCAGTGTCTAAAAATCACATGCATGAAAATAAATATTTCAATAATCTCATGAGGACCATTTGTTTTTAAATTCAAATATTGTGTCTCAAGTAATCTCACTAAAACTTATAATTATTTATGGTGCTTCAAGAGAAGAAGCAATCTAGGCCAGGATACAGCCAACTAGTCTGTGGCAAGAGTTGGTCATCTACACATACAGCTTATGCAAATCACAGCAGAAATTTGGCCAGACTTGGATACTACTCACTGTAATCAACCCTTTCACAGTGACTTTAAAATATATCCAAATAAAATAATTTTCTTTAATTTGACATTTGGATTTAGCCCATGCTCTTCCCAATTCAAGAAAAGTTTTCCTTAAGATAATTTTTAAGGATATCTTTTCCCTTAGATTTTTGTCTTCATATGTTTGAACAATACCTAGGCTTGAACCAATCTTATCTAGTGCTACCGAATGTAATGGAAATAGATTTTTTTGGTAAATGAATAAAATTTTCTAAAAACTGCAATGTTCATGCTTTTATGCAGTACTGAAATGTTTCAAATGTCAAATTTGTTAAGTTTAAGGTAAAGTGGTTAGAAAAATATATGTAGTTTCCAAATAATACCACGAATTTTTTCAAAGAATAAGTGGTTATTTTGGGGCACTCCCTTGACATCTAATTAAGCAGCGAAAGGGTTAAGCTAACACAGCAGAGAGCAACCAATGGGGTTAGCCACCACCTTACTAGTAACAGCTTAAAAGAGAGAGGAATTCATGAACATGATGTAAAACTTCATAGTAAATGCCAAAAAATTCTGAAGGCACATTATAAAAATGAGCAATTCTGAGAGGACTTAAAAACAAAAAGGTATTGTCGCAGTATATGGAGATTTTAATTCCATATGTGGCTGGCAGAGATTGCATCTCATTTGTTCAGTGCCATAGTAGAGACAGCCCAAACAATAAGCCATTTTCATTTTTTTTTTTATATATTTTTGTCTATGCTGTTACATTCCAGCATATTTCACAAAAGAACCTTAACAATTCTAATTAGTGTTAACACCGCTTAATTTCCATCATAAATGTTACAAAAAAATATATATAGCCGCAAAAAGGTTTACATGAAAAAGGTTATTGGCAAAGCTGAATAACACATCCTGATAACATAAGGAAGTACTATTAACGCATTACATTTTATCCAAGCATTTAAAAATTTTGCAAGTAATATTTCACAAATAAGAAAACATAATAGACCTTTCCATGTAACACAAAAGATCCTGTAAAGCTAAAAAGCATGCCATTAAGTTTGTATATATGATTATATTTCCAACCAATAGGCCACAAAAATTAATATCATGCATTACTCAATACACTGGAAATGAATTTGTAAGTTCTCTATTCAATATATTAGAGATAATGTTCAAACCTAAATATGGTGTAAAACTAAAGTTGTTGATACACAATTGAATTTCATACATTTAGTAATGGCTACCAGGCAACTACAAACAAATTTACTATCCAAATCTTTTGAAGAAGTCATCTTAAACAGCCTCAGATGTTTTGATATTAATTTTTCAAGACATAAAAACTGCACATGACTCAAATGGAGCAAAAATCAGTTTCCTCTAGTACCATTACATGTGTACCTCTGTTTCTTTGTACAGGTGTCTTTACCTAGACATTTAGAATAACTAGTCCTCCATACACAAAAGACTAATAATCTTTGCTTTATTCTACCTCTCAACTTAAGCATGCATACAGGTGTATCTACCAGAGAAATGTTCAAATAAGCATTCAAAACCACAAAACCCTTTCACCATATATATATATATATATATATATATATATATATATATATATATATTATTTTGCTTTGTCGCTGTCTCCCGCGTTAGCGAGGTAACACAAGGACACAGATGAAAGAATGGGTCACCCACATACTCATGTATATACATACACGACCACACCCGAAAATATACATACCTATACATCTCAATGTATACATATATATACCCACAAAGACATATACATATATACCCATGTACATAATTCATACTGTCTGCCTTTATTCATTCCCATCACCACCCACCACACATGGAATGACAACACCCTCCCCTCTCATGTGTGCAGGGTAGCGCTAGGAAAAGACAACAAAGACCCCATTCATTCACACTCAGTCTCTAGCTGTCATGTAACAATGCACTGAAACCACAGCTCCCTTTCCACATCCAGGCCCCACACAACTTTCCATGGTTTACCCCAGACGCTTCACATGCCCTGGTTCAATCCATTGACAGCAAGTCGACCCCGGTATACCACATCGTTCCAATTCACTCTATTCCTTGCACGCCTTTCACCCTCTTGCATGTTCAGGCCCTGATCACTCAAAATCTTTTTCACTCCATCTTTCCACCTCCAATTTGGCCTCCCACTTCTCCTCGTTCCCTCCACCTCTGACACATATATCCTCTTGGTCAATCTTTCCTCACTCATTCTCTCCATGTGACCAAACCATTTCAAAACACCCTCTTCTGCTCTCTCAACCAAACTCTTTTTATTACCACACATCTCTCTTACCCTATTATTACAGACTCGATCAAACCACCTCACACCATATATTGTCCTCAAACATCTCATTTCCAGCACATCCACCCTCCTGCGCACAACTCTATCCATAGCCCATGCCTCGCAACCATACAACATTTTTGCTTTCCGAGATAATGTTTTCGACTTCCACACATTCTTCAAGGCTCCCAGAATTTTTGCCCCCTCCCCCACCCTATGATTCACTTCTGCTTCCATGGTTCCATCTGCTGCCAAATCCACTCCCAGATATCTAAAACACTTCACTTCCTCCAGTTTTTCTCCATTCAAACTTACCTCCCAATTGACTTGACCCTCAACCCTACTGTACCTAATAACCTTACTCTTATTTGCATTTACTCTCAACTTTCTTCTTTCACACACTTTACCAAACTCAGTCACCAGCTTCTGCAGTTTCTCACATGAATCAGCCACCAGCGCTGTATCATCAGCAAACAACAACTGACTCGCTTCCCAAACTCTCTCATCCCCAACAGACTGTATACTTGCCCCTCTTTCCAAAACTCTTGCATTCACCTCCCTAACAACCCCATCCATAAACAAATTAAACAACCATGGAGACATCACACACCCCTGCCGCAAATCTACATTCAATGAGAACCAATCACTTTCCTCTCTTCCTACACGTACACATGCCTTACATCCTCGATAAAAACTTTTCACTGCTTCTAACAACTTGCCTCCCACACCATATATCCTTAATACCTTCCACAGAGCATCTCTATCAACTCTATCATATGCCTTCTCCAGATCCATAAATGCTACATACAAATCCATTTGCTTTTCTAAGTATTTCTCACATACATTCTTCAAAGCAAACACCTGATCCACACATCCTCTACCACTCCCCAATCTGATGCTCTGTACATGCCTTCACCCTCTCAATCAATACCCTCCCATATAATTTACCAGGAATACTCAACAAACTTATACCTCTGTAATTTGAGCACTCACTCTTATCCCCTTTGCCTTTGTACAATGGCACTATGCAAACATTCCGCCAATCCTCAGGCACCTCACCATGAATCATACATACATTAAATAACCTTACCAACCAGTCAACAATACAGTCACCCCCTTTTTTAATAAATTCCACTGCAATACCATCCAAACCTGCTGCCTTGCCGACTTTCATCTTCTGCAAAGCTTTTACTACCTCTTCTCTGTTTACCGAATCATTTTTCCTAACTCTCTCACTTTGCATACCACCTCGACCAAAACACCCTATATCTGCCACTCTATCATCAAACACATTCAACAAACCTTCAAAATACTCACTCCATCTCCTTCTCACATCACCACTACTTGTTATCACCTCCCCATAAGCCCCCTTCACCGAAGTTCCCATTTGCTCCCTTGTCTTACGCACTTTAATTACCTCATTCCAAAACATCTTTTTATTCTCCCTAAAATTTAATGCTACTCTCTCACCCCAACTCTCATTTGCCCTCTTTTTCACCTCTTGCACCTTTCTCTTGACCTCCTGCTTCTTTCTTTTATACATCTCCCACTCATTTGCATTTTTCCCTGCAAAAATCGTCCAAATGCCTCTCTCTTCTCTTTCACTAATAATCTTACTTCTTCATCCCACCACTCACTACCCTTTCTAATCTGCCCACCTCCCACGCTTCTCACGCCACAAGCATCTTTTGCACAAGCCATCACTGCTTCCCTAAATACATCCCATTCCTCCCCCACTCCCCTTACCTCCTTTGTTCTCACCTTTTTCCATTCTGTACTAAGTCTCTCCTGGTACTTCCTCACACAAGTCTCCTTCCCAAGCTCACTTACTCTCACCACTCTCTTCACCCCAACATTCTGTCTTCTTTTCTGAAAACCCCTACAAATCTTCACCTTCGCCTCCACAATATAATGATCAGACATCCCTCCAGTTGCACCTCTCAGCACATTAACATCCAAAAGTCTCTCTTTCGCGCGCCTGTCAATTAACACGTAATCCAATAACGCTCTCTGGCCATCTCTCCTACTTACATACGTATACTTATGTACATCTCGCTATTTAAACCAGGTATTCCCAATCACCAGTCCTTTTTCAGCACATAAATCTACAAGCTCTTCACCATTTCCATTTACAACACTGAACACCCCATGTATACCAATTATTCCCTCAACTGCCACATTACTCACCTTTGCATTCAAATCACCCATCATTATAACCCGGTCTTGTGCATCAAAACCACTTACACACTCATTCAGCTGCTCCCAAAACACTTGCCTCTCATGATCTTTCTTCTCATGCCCAGGTGCAAATGTACCAATAATCACCCATCTCTCTCCATCAACTTTCAGTTTTACCCATATCAATCTAGAATTTACTTTCTTACACTCTATCACATACTCCCACCACTCCTGTTTCAGGAGCAGTGCTACTCCTTCGCTTCCTCTTGTCCTCTCACTAACCCCTGACTTTACTCCAAAGACATTCCCAAAACCACTCTTCCCCTTTACCCTTGAGCTTCATTTCACTCAGAGCCAAAACATCCAGGTTTCTTTCCTGAAACATACTACCTATCTCTCCTTTTTTCTCATCTTGGTTACAACCACACACATTTAGACACCCCTGGGGATAGGAGAGAAAGAATACTTCCCATGTATTCCCTGCGTGTCGTAGAAGGCGACTAAAAGGGGAGGAAGTGGGTGGCTGGAAATCCTCCCCTCTCGTTTTTTTTTAATTTTCCAAAAGAAGGAACAGAGAAGAGGGCCAGGTGAGGATTTTCCCTCAGAGACCCAGTACTCTGTTCTTAACGCTACCTCGCTAACGTGGGAAATGGCGAACAGTATGAAAGAAAAAACGAAGATATATATACATATATATATATATATATGTATGTAGCATTTATGGATCTGGAGAAGGCATATGATAGAGTTGATAGAGATGCTCTGTGGAAGGTATTAAGAATATATGGTGTGGGAGGCAAGTTGTTAGAAGCAGTGAAAAGTTTTTATCGAGGATGTAAGGCATGTGTACGTGTAGGAAGAGAGGAAAGTGATTGGTTCTCAGTGAATGTAGGTTTGCGGCAGGGGTGTGTGATGTCTCCATGGTTGTTTAATTTGTTTATGGATGGGGTTGTAAAGGAGGTAAATGCAAGAGTCCTGGAAAGAGGGGCAAGTATGAAGTCTGTTGGGGATGAGAGAGCTTGGGAAGTGAGTCAATTGTTGTTCGCTGATGATACAGCGCTGGTGGCTGATTCATGTGAGAAACTGCAGAAGCTGGTGACTGAGTTTGGTAAAGTGTGTGGAAGAAGAAAGTTGAGAGTAAATGTGAATAAGAGCAAGGTTATTAGGTACAGTAGGGGTGAGGGTCAAGTCAATTGGGAGGTGAGTTTGAATGGAGAAAAACTGGAGGAAGTGAAGTGTTTTAGATATCTGGGAGTGGATCTGTCAGCGGATGGAACCATGGAAGCGGAAGTGGATCATAGGGTGGGGGAGGGGGCGAAAATTTTGGGAGCCTTGAAAAATGTGTGGAAGTCGAGAACATTATCTCGGAAAGCAAAAATGGGTATGTTTGAGGGAATAGTGGTTCCAACAATGCTGTATGGTTGCGAGGCGTGGGCTATGGATAGAGATGTGCGCAGGAGGATGGATGTGCTGGAAATGAGATGTTTGAGGACAATGTGTGGTGTGAGGTGGTTTGATCGAGTAAGTAACGTAAGGGTAAGAGAGATGTGTGGAAATAAAAAGAGCGTGGTCGAGAGAGCAGAAGAGGGTGTTTTGAAATGGTTTGGGCACATGGAGAGAATGAGTGAGGAGAGATTGACCAAGAGGATATATGTGTCGGAGGTGGAGGGAACGAGGAGAAGAGGGAGACCAAATTGGAGGTGGAAAGATGGAGTGAAAAAGATTTTGTGTGATCGGGGCCTGAACATGCAGGAGGGTGAAAGGAGGGCAAGAAATAGAGTGAATTGGAGTCATGTGGTATACAGGGGTTGACGTGCTGTCAGTGGATTGAAGCAAGGCATGTGAAGCGTCTGGGGTAAACCATGGAAAGCTGTGTAGGTATGTATATTTGCGTGTCTGGACGTGTGTATGTACATGTGTATGGGGGGGGGGGTTGGGCCATTTCTTTCGTCTGTTTCCTTGCGCTACCTCGCAAACGCGGGAGACAGCGACAAAGTATAAAAAAAAAAAAAAAAAAAAAAATATTTTTTTTTCATACGATTCGCCATTTCCCGCATTTGCGAGGTAGCGTTAAGAACAGAGGGCTGGGCCTTTGAGGGAAAATCCTCACCTGGCCCCCTTCTCTGTTCCTTCTTTAAAAAAAAAAAAGAAAAAAAAAAAAAAAAAACGAGAGGGGAGGATTTCCAGCCACCCGCTCCCTCCCCTTTTAGTCGCCTTCTACGACACGCAGGGAATACGTGGGAAGTATTCTTTCTCCCCTATCCCCAGGGATAGTATATATATATATATATATATATATATATATATAAAAAGGGGGTGACTGTATTGTTGACTGGTTGGTAAGGTTATTTAATGTATGTATGACTCATGGTGAGGTGCCTGAGGATTGGCAGAATGCGTGCATAGTGCCATTGTACAAAGGCAAAGGGGATAAGAGTGAGTGCTCAAATTACAGAGGTATAAGTTTGTTGAGTATTCCTGGTAAATTATATGGGAGGGTATTGATTGAGAGGGTGAAGGCATGTACAGAGCATCAGACTGGGGAAGAGCAGTGTGGTTTCAGAAGTGGTAGAGGATGTGTGGATCAGGTGTTTGCTTTGAAGAATGTATGTGAGAAATACTTAGAAAAGCAAATGGATTTGTATGTAGCATTTATGGATCTGGAGAAGGCATATGATAGAGTTGATAGAGATGCTCTGTGGAAGGTATTAAGAATATATGGTGTGGGAGGAAAGTTGTTAGAAGCAGTGAAAAGTTTTTATCGAGGATGTAAGGCATGTGTACGTGTAGGAAGAGAGGAAAGTGATTGGTTCTCAGTGAATGTAGGTTTGCGGCAGGGGTGTGTCATGTCTCCATGGTTGTTTAATTTGTTTATGGATGGGGTTGTTAGGGAGGTAAATGCAAGAGTTTTGGAAAGAGGGGCAAGTATGAAGTCTGTTGGGGATGAGAGAGCTTGGGAAGTGAGTCAGTTGTTGTTCGCTGATGATACAGCGCTGGTGGCTGATTCATGTAAGAAACTGCAGAAGCTGGTGACTGAGTTTGGAAAAGTGTGTGGAAGAAGAAAGTTAAGAGTAAATGTGAATAAGAGCAAGGTTATTAGGTACAGTAGGGTTGAGGGTCAAGTCAATTGGGAGGTGAGTTTGAATGGAGAAAAACTGGAGGAAGTGAAGTGTTTTAGATATCTGGGAGTGGATCTGGCAGCGGATGGAACCATGGAAGCGGAAGTGGATCATAGGGTGGGGGAGGAGGCGAAAATCCTGGGGGCCTTGAAGAATGTGTGGAAGTCAAGAACATTATCTCGGAAAGCAAAAATGGGTATGTTTGAAGGAATAGTGGTTCCAACAATGTTGTATGGTTGCGAGGCGTGGGCTATGGATAGAGTTGTGCGCAGGAGGATGGATGTGCTGGAAATGAGATGTTTGAGGACAATGTGTGGTGTGAGGTGGTTTGATCGAGTGAGTAACGTAAGGGTAAGAGAGATGTGTGGAAATAGAAAGAGCGTGGTTGAGAGAGCAGAAGAGGGTGTTTTGAAGTGGTTTGGGCACATGGAGAGGATGAGTGAGGAAAGATTGACCAAGAGGATATATGTGTCGGAGGTGGAGGGAACAAGGAGAAGAGGGAGACCAAATTGGAGGTGGAAAGATGGGGTGAAAAAGATTTTGTGTGATCGGGGCCTGAACATGCAGGAGGGTGAAAGGAGGGCAAGGAATAGAGTGAATTGGAGCGATGTGGTATACCGGGGTTGACATGCTGTCAGTGGATTGAAGCAGGGCATGTGAAGCGTCTGGGGTAAGCCATGGAAAGCTGTGTAGGTATGTATATTTGCGTGTGTGGACGTATGTATATACATGTGTATGGGGGGGGGGGTTGGGCCATTTCTTTCGTCTGTTTCCTTGCGCTACCTCGCAAACGCGGGAGACAGCGACAAAGTATAATACAATAATAAAAAAATAAAATATAATATAAAATATATATATATATATATATATATATATATATATGTATGAATGTAGGTTTGTGGCAGGGGTGTGTGATGTCTCCATGGTTGTTTAATTTGTTTATGGATGGGGTTGTAAGGGAGGTAAATGCAAGAGTCCTGGAAAGAGGGGCAAGTATGAAGTCTGTTGGGGATGAGAGAGCTTGGGAAGTGAGTCAGTTGTTGTTCGCTGATGATACAGCGCTGGTGGCTGATTCATGTGAGAAACTGCAGAAGCTGGTGACTGAGTTTGGTAAAGTGTGTGGAAGAAGAAAGTTGAGAGTAAATGTGAATAAGAGCAAGGTTATTAGGTACAGTAGGGGTGAGGGTCAAGTCAATTGGGAGGTGAGTTTGAATGGAGAAAAACTGGAGGAAGTGAAGTGTTTTAGATATCTGGGAGTGGATCTGTCAGCGGATGGAACCATGGAAGCGGAAGTGGATCATAGGGTGGGGGAGGGGGCGAAAATTTTGGGAGCCTTGAAAAATGTGTGGAAGTCGAGAACATTATCTCGGAAAGCAAAAATGGGTATGTTTGAGGGAATAGTGGTTCCAACAATGTTGTATGGTTGCGAGGCGTGGGCTATGGATAGAGATGTGCGCAGGAGGATGGATGTGCTGGAAATGAGATGTTTGAGGACAATGTGTGGTGTGAGGTGGTTTGATCGAGTAAGTAACGTAAGGGTAAGAGAGATGTGTGGAAATAAAAAGAGCGTGGTTGAGAGAGCAGAAGAGGGTGTTTTGAAATGGTTTGGGCACATGGAGAGAATGAGTGAGGAGAGATTGACCAAGAGGATATATGTGTCGGAGGTGGAGGGAACGAGGAGAAGAGGGAGACCAAATTGGAGGTGGAAAGATGGAGTGAAAAAGATTTTGTGTGATCGGGGCCTGAACATGCAGGAGGGTGAAAGGAGGGCAAGAAATAGAGTGAATTGGTGTCATGTGGTATACAGGGGTTGACGTGCTGTCAGTGGATTGAAGCAAGGCATGTGAAGCGTCTGGGGTAAACCATGGAAAGCTGTGTAGGTATGTATATTTTGCGTGTGTGGACGTGTGTATGTACATGTGTATGGGGGGGGGGTTGGGCCATTTCTTTCGTCTGTTTCCTTGCGCTACCTCGCAAACGCGGGAGACAGCGACAAAGTATAAAAAAAAAAAAAAAAAAAAAAAAATATATATATATATATTCCCTGGGGATAGGGGAGAAAGAATACTTCCCACGTATTCCCTGCGTGTCGTAGAAGGCGACTAAAAGGGAAGGGAGCGGGGGGGCTGGAAATCCTCCTCGGTTTTTTTTTTTTTTTTCCAAAAGAAGGAACAGAGGAGAGGTCCAGGTGAGGATATTCCCTCAAAGGCCCAGTCCTCTGTTCTTAACGCTACCTCGCTATTGCGGGAAATAGCGAATAGTATGAAAAAAAAAAAAAAATATATATATATATATATATATATATATATATATATATATATATATATATAGCCTTAATGAGATGCCTTGAATCAAGCTTTTATCTGCCCGTGTCGTCTCATATATATATATATATATATATATATTGGAAAGGATCACAATTCTGCGCGTGATCAAGATATTCCTATGAGTCCACGGGGAAAATGAAACACGATAAGTTTCCAAGTGCACTTTCATGTAAATAATCACATCATCAGCGGGGACACAAGAGAGAAATATAACAGTCAGTTGATATACATTGAAGAGACGAAGCTAGGACGCTATTTGGTAAACATGTGATTGTCCAAAACATATGTTTTGTATGTTTTGGACAATCACAAATTTACCAAATGGCGTACTAGCTTCGTCTCTTCGATGTATATCAACTGACTGTTATATTTCTCTTGTGTCTCCCCTGATGATGTGATTATTACACGAAAGTGCACTTGGGAACTTTTCGTGTTTCATTTTCCCTGTGGACTCATAGGAGCAGTGTTAGAAGCAGTGAAAAGTTTATATCGAGGATTGTAAGGCATGTGTACGTGTAGGAAGAGAGGAAAGTGATTGGTTCTCAGTGAATGTAGGTTTGCGGCAGGGGTGTGTGATGTCTCCATGGTTGTTTAATTTGTTTATGGATGGGGTTGTTAGGGAGGTGAATGCAAGAGTTTTGGAAAGAGGGGCAAGTATGAAGTCTGTTGTGGATGAGAGAGCTTGGGAAGTGAGTCAGTTGTTGTTCGCTGATGATACAGCGCTGGTGGCTGATTCATGTAAGAAACTGCAGAAGCTGGTGACTGAGTTTGGAAAAGTGTGTGGAAGAAGAAAGTTAAGAGTAAATGTGAATAAGAGCAAGGTTATTAGGTACAGTAGGGTTGAGGTCAAGTCAATTGGGAGGTGAGTTTGAATGGAGAAAAACTGGAGGAAGTGAAGTGTTTTAGATATCTGGGAGTGGATCTGGCAGCGGATGGAACCATGGAAGCGGAAGTGGATCATAGGGTGGGGGAGGAGGCGAAAATCCTGGGGGCCTTGAAGAATGTGTGGAAGTCAAGAACATTATCTCGGAAAGCAAAAATGGGTATGTTTGAAGGAATAGTGGTTCCAACAATGTTGTATGGTTGCGAGGCGTGGGCTATGGATAGAGTTGTGCGCAGGAGGATGGATGTGCTGGAAATGAGATGTTTGAGGACAATGTGTGGTGTGAGGTGGTTTGATCGAGTGAGTAACGTAAGGGTAAGAGAGATGTGTGGAAATAGAAAGAGCGTGGTTGAGAGAGCAGAAGAGGGTGTTTTGAAGTGGTTTGGGCACATGGAGAGGATGAGTGAGGAAAGATTGACCAAGAGGATATATGTGTCGGAGGTGGAGGGAACAAGGAGAAGAGGGAGACCAAATTGGAGGTGGAAAGATGGGGTGAAAAAGATTTTGTGTGATCGGGGCCTGAACATGCAGGAGGGTGAAAGGAGGGCAAGGAATAGAGTGAATTGGAGCGATGTGGTATACCAGGGTTGACATGCTGTCAGTGGATTGAAGCAGGGCATGTGAAGCGTCTGGGGTAAGCCATGGAAAGCTGTGTAGGTATGTATATTTGCGTGTGTGGACGTATGTATATACATGTGTATGGGGGGGGGGGGGTTGGGCCATTTCTTTCGTCTGTTTCCTTGCGCTACCTCGCAAACGCGGGAGACAGCGACAAAGTATAATACAATAATAAAAAAATAAAATATAATATAAAATATATATATATATATATATATATATATATATATATGTATGAATGTAGGTTTGTGGCAGGGGTGTGTGATGTCTCCATGGTTGTTTAATTTGTTTATGGATGGGGTTGTAAGGGAGGTAAATGCAAGAGTCCTGGAAAGAGGGGCAAGTATGAAGTCTGTTGGGGATGAGAGAGCTTGGGAAGTGAGTCAGTTGTTGTTCGCTGATGATACAGCGCTGGTGGCTGATTCATGTGAGAAACTGCAGAAGCTGGTGACTGAGTTTGGTAAAGTGTGTGGAAGAAGAAAGTTGAGAGTAAATGTGAATAAGAGCAAGGTTATTAGGTACAGTAGGGGTGAGGGTCAAGTCAATTGGGAGGTGAGTTTGAATGGAGAAAAACTGGAGGAAGTGAAGTGTTTTAGATATCTGGGAGTGGATCTGTCAGCGGATGGAACCATGGAAGCGGAAGTGGATCATAGGGTGGGGGAGGGGGCGAAAATTTTGGGAGCCTTGAAAAATGTGTGGAAGTCGAGAACATTATCTCGGAAAGCAAAAATGGGTATGTTTGAGGGAATAGTGGTTCCAACAATGTTGTATGGTTGCGAGGCGTGGGCTATGGATAGAGATGTGCGCAGGAGGATGGATGTGCTGGAAATGAGATGTTTGAGGACAATGTGTGGTGTGAGGTGGTTTGATCGAGTAAGTAACGTAAGGGTAAGAGAGATGTGTGGAAATAAAAAGAGCGTGGTTGAGAGAGCAGAAGAGGGTGTTTTGAAATGGTTTGGGCACATGGAGAGAATGAGTGAGGAGAGATTGACCAAGAGGATATATGTGTCGGAGGTGGAGGGAACGAGGAGAAGAGGGAGACCAAATTGGAGGTGGAAAGATGGAGTGAAAAAGATTTTGTGTGATCGGGGCCTGAACATGCAGGAGGGTGAAAGGAGGGCAAGAAATAGAGTGAATTGGTGTCATGTGGTATACAGGGGTTGACGTGCTGTCAGTGGATTGAAGCAAGGCATGTGAAGCGTCTGGGGTAAACCATGGAAAGCTGTGTAGGTATGTATATTTTGCGTGTGTGGACGTGTGTATGTACATGTGTATGGGGGGGGGGTTGGGCCATTTCTTTCGTCTGTTTCCTTGCGCTACCTCGCAAACGCGGGAGACAGCGACAAAGTATAAAAAAAAAAAAAAAAAAAAAATATATATATATATATTCCCTGGGGATAGGGGAGAAAGAATACTTCCCACGTATTCCCTGCGTGTCGTAGAAGGCGACTAAAAGGGAAGGGAGCGGGGGGGCTGGAAATCCTCCTCGGTTTTTTTTTTTTTTTTTCCAAAAGAAGGAACAGAGGAGAGGTCCAGGTGAGGATATTCCCTCAAAGGCCCAGTCCTCTGTTCTTAACGCTACCTCGCTATTGCGGGAAATAGCGAATAGTATAAAAAAAAAAAAAAATATATATATATATATATATATATATATATATATATATATATATATATATATAGCCTTAATGAGATGCCTTGAATCAAGCTTTTATCTGCCCGTGTCGTCTCATATATATATATATATATATATATATATATATATATATATATATATATATATATATATATATATATATATATATTGGAAAGGATCACAATTCTGCGCGTGATCAAGATATTCCTATGAGTCCACGGGGAAAATGAAACACGATAAGTTTCCAAGTGCACTTTCATGTAATAATCACATCATCAGGGGGGACACAAGAGAGAAATATAACAGTCAGTTGATATACATTGAAGAGACGAAGCTAGGACGCTATTTGGTAAACATGTGATTGTCCAAAACATATGTTTTGTATGTTTTGGACAATCACAAATTTACCAAATGGCGTACTAGCTTCGTCTCTTCGATGTATATCAACTGACTGTTATATTTCTCTTGTGTCTCCCCTGATGATGTGATTATTACACGAAAGTGCACTTGGGAACTTTTCGTGTTTCATTTTCCCTGTGGACTCATAGGAGCAGTGTTAGAAGCAGTGAAAAGTTTATATCGAGGATGTAAGGCATGTGTACGTGTAGGAAGAGAGGAAAGTGATTGGTTCTCAGTGAATGTAGGTTTGCGGCAGGGGTGTGTGATGTCTCCATGGTTGTTTAATTTGTTTATGGATGGGGTTGTTAGGGAGGTGAATGCAAGAGTTTTGGAAAGAGGGGCAAGTATGCAGTCTGTTGTGGATGAGAGAGCTTGGGAAGTGAGTCAGTTGTTGTTCGCTGATGATACAGCGCTGGTGGCTGATTCATGTAAGAAACTGCAGAAGCTGGTGACTGAGTTTGGTAAAGTGTGTGAATGAAGAAAGTTAAGAGTAAATGTGAATAAGAGCAAGGTTATTAGGTACAGTAGGGTTGGAGGTCAAGTCAATTGGGAGGTAAGTTTGAATGGAGAAAAACTGGAGGAAGTAAAGTGTTTTAGATATCTGGGAGTGGATCTGGCAGCGGATGGAACCATGGAAGCGGAAGTGAATCATAGGGTTGGGGAGGGGGCGAAAATTCTGGGAGCCTTGAAGAATGTTTGGAAGTCGAGAACATTATCTCGGAAAGCAAAAATGGGTATGTTTGAAGGAATAGTGGTTCCAACAATGTTGTATGGTTGCGAGGTGTGGGCTATGGATAGAGTTGTGCGCAGGAGGGTGGATGTGCTGGAAATGAGATGTTTGAGGACAATGTGTGGTGTGTGGTGGTTTGATCAGGTAAGTAATGTAAGGGTAAGAGAGGTGTGGAAATAAAAAGAGCGTGGTTGAAAGAGCAGAAGAGGGTGTTTTGAAATGGTTTGGTCACATGGAGAGAATGAGTGAGGAAAGATTGACCAAGAGGATATATGTGTCAGAGGTGGAGGGAACGAGAAGTGGGAGACCAAATTGGAGGTGGAAAGATGGAGTGAAAAAGTGATCGGGGCCTGAACATGCAGGAGGGTGAAAGACGTGCAAGGAATAGAGTGAATTGGAACGATGTGGTATACCGGGGTCGACGTGCTGTTAATGGATTGAACCAGGGCATGTGAAGCGTCTGGGGTAAACCATGGAAAGTTGTGTGGGGCCTGGATGTGGAAAGGGAGCTGTGGTTTCGGTGCATTATTACATGACAGCTAGAGACTGAGTGTGAAGGAATGGGGCCTTTGGTGTCTTTTCCTAGTGCTACCTCGCACACATGAGGGGGGAGGGGGTTGTTATTCCATGTGTGGCGAGGTGGCGATGGGAACAAATAAAGGCAGACAGTATGAATTATGTACATGTGTATATATGTATATGTCTGTGTGTGTATATATATGTGTACATTGAGATGTATAGGCATGTATATTTGCATGTGTGGACGTGTATGTATATACATGTTTATGTGGGTGGGTTGGGCCATTCTTTCGCCTGTTTCCTTGCGCTACCTTGCTAACGCGGGAGACAGCGACAAAGCAAAATAAATATAAATGAAATAAATATATATATTATCCCTGGGGATAGGGGAGAAAGAATACTTCCCACATATTCCCTGCATGTTGTAGAAGGAGACTAAAAGGGGAGGGAGTGGGGGCTGGAAACCCTCCCCTCTTTTTTTTAATTTTCCAAAAGAGGGAACCGAGAAGAGGACCAAGTGAGATATTCCCTCTAAGGCTCAGTACTCGGTTCTTAATGCTACCTCGCTAGCGTGGTAAATAGCAAATATATATATATATATATATATATATTTTTTTTGCTGACGCTGTCTCCCGCGTTTGCGAGGTAGCGCAAGGAAACAGACGAAAGAAATGTATATATATATATATATATATATATATATATATATATATATATAAAATAAATAAAAAAAAAAAAGGAACAGAGAAGCGGGCCAAGTGAGGATATTCCCTCAAAGGCCCAGTCCTCTGTTCTTAACGCTACCTCGCTAATGCAGGAAATGGCGAACAGTATGAAAGAAAGAATATATATATGTATATATATATATATATATATATATATATATATATATATATATATATATATATATATATATATATATGTGTGTGTGTGTGTGTGTGAGAAATACTTAGAAAAGCAAATGGATTTGTATGTAGCATTTATGGATCTGGAGAAGGCATATGATAGAGTTGATAGAGATGCTCTGTGGAAGGTACTAAGAGTATATGGTGTGGGAGGCAAGTTGTTAGAAGCAGTGAAAAGTTTTTATCGAGTATGTAAGGCATGTGTACATGTAGGAAGATAGGAAAGTGATTGGTTCTCAGTGAATGTAGGTTTGCGACAGGGGTGTGTGATGTCTCCATGGTTGTTTAATTTGTTTATGGATGGGGTTGTTAGGGAGGTGAATGCAAGAGTTTTGGAAAGAGGGGTAAGTATAAAGTCTGTTGGGAATGAGAGAGCTTGGGAAGTGAGTCAGTTGTTGTTCGCTGATGATACAGCGCTGGTGGCTGATTCATGTGAGAAACTGCAGAAGCTGGTGACTGAGTTTGATAAAGTGTGTGAAAGAAGAAAGTTAAGAGTAAATGTGAATAAGAGCAAGGTTATTAGGTACAGTAGGGTTGAGGGTCAAGTCAATTGGGAGGTAAGTTTGAATGGAGGAAGTAAAGTGTTTTAGATATCTGGGAGTGGATCTGGCAGCGGATGGAACCATGGAAGCGGAAGTGAATCATAGGGTGGGGGAGGGGGCGAAAATCCTGGGAGCTTTGAAGAATGTGTGGAAGTCAAGAACATTATCTCCAAAAGCAAAAATGGCTATGTTTGAAGGAATAGTGGTTCCAACAATGTTGTATGGTTGTGAGGTGTGGGCTATGGATAGAGTTGTGCGCAGGAGGGTGGATGTGCTGGAAATGAGATGTTTGAGGACAATATGTGGTGTGAAGTGGTTTGATCGAGTAAGTAATGTAAGGGTAAGAGAGGTGTGGAAATAAAAAGAGCGTGGTTGAGAGAGCAGAAGAGGGTGTTTTGAAATGGTTTGGGCACATGGAGAGAATGAGTGAGGAACGATTGACCAAGAGGATATATGTGTCGGAGGTGGAGGGAACTAGGAGAAGTGGGAGACCAAATTGGAGGAGGAAAGATGGAGTGAAAAAGATTTTGAGTGATCAGGGCCTGAACATGCAGGAGGGTGAAAGGCGGGCAAGGAATAGAGTGAATTGGATCGATGTGGTATACCGGGGTCGACGTGCTGTCAATGGATTGAATCAGGGCATGTGAAGCGTCTGGGGTAAACCATGGAAAGTTGTGTGGGGCCTGGATGTGGAAAGGGAGCTGTGGTTTCGGGCATTATTACATGACAGCTAGAGACTGAGTGTGAACAAATGGGGCCTTTGTTGTCTTTCCTCAGCGCTACCTCGCACATATGAGGGGGAGGGGGGATGTTATTCCATGTGTGGCGAGGTGGCGATGGGAATAAATAAAGGCAGACAGTATGAATTATGTACATGTGTATATATGTATATGTATGTGTGTGTATATATATATGTGTACATTGAGATGTATATGTATGTATATTTGCGTGTGTGGACATGTATGTATATACATGTATATGGGGGTGGGTTGGGCCATTTCTTTCGTCTGTTTCCTTGCGCTACCTCGCAAATGCGGGAGACAGCGACAAAGCAAATAAAATATATATATTTTTTTTCTGATTCTTATAAATCATTCGCCATTTCCCGCGTTAGCGAGGTAGCGTTAAGAACAGAGGACTGGGCCTTTTTTGGAATATCCTCACCTGGCCCCCTCTGTTCCTTCTTTTGGAAAATTAAAAAAAAAAACGAGAGGGGAGGATTTTCAGCCCCCCGCTCCCTCCCCTTTTAGTCGCCTTCTACGACACGCAGGGAATACGTGGGAAGTATTCTTAATCCCCTATCCCCAGGGATAATATATATATATATATATATATATATATATATATATATATATATATATATATATATATATATATATATATATATATATATATATATATACAGAACCTTCACATCACTGTGACAGCATATATACAAACACACACATACACAACATGCATGCAAGTGACAGAATTGAAACAGCATTAAAAGTATATTTTACAATCTTGTTTGACTAAATATGTGAATTCCATAATAGTGAAACATAATTTGGTAAACATCAGGAGGCTGACTTTACTGATGATTCAACAAGATACAATGTGAAACCACACAGAAAATATCAACAAGGCTGGGCACAGGACAAACCATCTCACCATGGTCCTAATTACAATTGTTCTCATGGTTAACCCAAGTCATCTCTGCTCCTCAATCCCAGCTCTCCCAGTCCTCACTCTGCAGTTTGGAAAAAATAAATTACAGATGGTAATTAAGTTGGCTAAGGGAGCAAGGATAACCTCTTTTTCCTGAGCAACTTTAGTAAATCTATCACATCAAGCTTAAAGAATCATAAATTGAATATTTTTTTTGGGGTACAAGAAACTTTTGAATTCAGTGTAAGATTTTGAGCCTAGACACAGCAGACTACGGATGACTGTGATCCTGGCCCCTGTCTAGAACTGTTTGACAAGGTATTTTGAGGAATCATTCCACAAAAGCTATGTGCAATGACACCATCAAAGTAAACTAATCAAATGCTGACAAACAGAGTAGATATCTTGATATTGCTCTGAGATCTGCACCCTCATGTTCCATAATGAGTTTGTTGCAGTATCACTCTCACAAGATAAGTAATAATGATCTAAATCCACTGGTGACAATCTTTGTGACAAAAACACTTGCAAAAACAGTATAATTCTCACTTGGTATGCATGAAAACACTCATGAAGTTCATCATACAACTGGTAGCACTGTAGCACAAGTTAATTCTATACAGACAGAACTTTTTTGTGTTGGTAAAAATAATCTAGCTTTGCAAGTTCTGAACACCCCGCTGCCAGAATACTGAATTTTATGTTTTTTGAAATCAATGAATATGATTAATCTATTATGTCAAACATGTGGTGAGAAAAATTCTATTCTGGTGAAAATTTATTTTATATATTTATTATACTTAACCGCTGTCTCCCGCAATAGCGAGGTAGCACAAGGAAACAGACGAGGAATGGCCCAACCCATCCACATACACATGCATATACATAAATGCCCACACATGTTCATATACATACACAGCCATGTACATGTATACACATGTACATATCCATACTTGCTGCCTTCATCCATTTTCGTCGCCATCCCGACAATTACAAAATATGAGGTGAAAATATGTGGAAAAAAATTTGTTTCCATGCTATGAAAAGGTATTCCCATTTGTCTGTTCCCAATATGCTCATAGGGCAAGGGAGTTGCCAGATCCATGTCTCTTTCCTTGGCAAGACAGAAATTGCTGGCTGCTAGGTTGAAACATTTTCAGGAAAATATTTAACTCTTCAGCAAGAAAACCAGGCTGGAAATATCAAAGGTATGAAGAAGAAAATAGCAAAGAGTTGTTACACTAATGAATGATATTACTGTATCATTCAAGGTGCAGTGGCCAGAAAAATACATTCTAAATTTTTTTGCAATGGGTGAGGGTTAATTCTGAGGTTTTAAGTGGTTAAGGGGCTAGATGTCTCTCAAACTAGCACTACTTTCATTATAAAAGCTCTTAACAGGTGCAAAAGTATTTATCAAGTTCACAATTGGTTATCTAAAGTTTTCAGCCTTTATCTAACTATTAAACAAGCAGGATTATAAATTTGCAGAACCAATATAATTACAAAGATGTAAATGCTATAAAAAGACATGTTCTTGAAAATAATTCTTACACATTTTTAAAACTCACCTTACATTCTTCAGACTTTTCATTCTTGTTGCTCTTACTGGACGACGTGGAGGACTGTGAATTTGCAGCATCAGTAGCATCAACTTTTTCCCATTCATCTTCATTGCTCTCTATATTACAAAAAAACAAAATTCATTCAACAATGCACAACATCTAGTAGAATAAAGTATGTTAAAAAATGCTAATGTATGGATAGAAAATACCTAACAATGTAAAGTTTTGGTGTGAAGCATTCTACTGTATATAAGAATCATGTTACAAATAGCATACAAAGGTATCTGCAAAAAATATTGTACCACAAGGTATGATATAAAGCTGATGTAAAAAAATGGCAGCTTTTGAAATGACAATGATATTAACTATAAATATGTTTGTTTCTCATCATATTAGCTGTCTTTGAAAAATAACTACATAAAACCTAAAGTGTTCTGACCACATAAGCTTTACCTAGTGTGTATATAAAATAAGTTGCATAAACATCCAAAGTTACCAAAGAATCAAAATATTATGAATAAAAGGACATACAAATATGAAAATTATCTATTTACAGAAAAATGCATGTAAATCACAATTACAATTTCCTTGGATGAAAGTTGCAGAACTGGGCAGGCAATGGTGTTCATATATAACACATGCATACGTCTTAATACAAGCATCGTCATTAAAACCAAACTGTTTTAACTCGTGCAGTCAAACCAAAAAAATATTTAGTTACTCATTTCTATGTATAGATTTTGAGAATGCCCAAGTTTGACAAAAATATGTAACACTTTAGAGAATTACTCATATCTGTCTGCTAATAAATACTAAAATTTCAAGTAATTCTAGTATACAAGGCCAATGATGGCATTCTATGCTGAAAAATTTAAAGCATTGTTGGAGATCAGAATAAGGAATGTATCTCCCAGGTGACTGAAAACCACAGAGGAGCTGTCATATGTAATGCACCAAAACCATAGCTCCCTATCCAGCTATTAGGCCCTCACGGACCTTTCCATGGTTTATCCTAGATGTTTCACATGCCCTGGTTTGGTTCACTGACAGCATGTTGACCCCAGGAACCTACATCATTCCAATTTACTCTATTCTGTGCATGTTTTACACCCTCTCGCATGTTCAGGCCCCAAATGCTCAAAATCTTTTTTAATCCATCCTTTTATCTCCAATGTGATCTTGTTCCCTGCATGTATCCTCTTTGTCAACCTTTCCTCTCTCATTCTCCCTAATGTCCAAATCATTTCAACACATCTGCTCGCTCAACTACACACTTTTTATTCCCACACATCTCTCTTACCTGTTCATTACTTACTAAGTCAAACCACCTCATACCACATACTGTCCTCAAGCATTTCATTTTGAACATATCCACCCTCCTCCACACAATCCCATCTAAAGCCCATACCTCGCAACCTCATAATATTTACCCTCCAAGACAACGTTCTCTCTTTCCATACATTCTCCAGCGCTCCCAGAACCTTTGCCCCCTCCCCCATAATACAACTCACTTTTGCTTCCATGGAAGGAACAAAGTGAATTGGAACGATGTGATATACCAGGGGTGACATGCTGTCAATGGACTGAACCAGGGCATGTGAAATGTCTAGGGAAAACCATGGAAAAGGTCTGTGGGGCCTGGATGTGGATAGAGAGTTCTGATCGAAGCATTACACGTGACAGCTAGGGACTGAGTGTGAACAAATGTGGCCTTTTTTGTCTGTTTTCCTGGTGCTATCTCGCTGATGCAGGAGGTGGCAATGCTGTTTCCCATGGGGCAGGGTGGTGCCAGGAATGAATGAAGGCAAGCAAGTATGAATATGTACATGTGTATATATGTATATGGCTGTGTATGTATATGTATATATGTTGATATGTATATGAATGTATCTGTGTGTGTGTACGAGTATATAAGTGGATGGATCTTTGTCAGTTTCCTGGCGCTACCTCGCTGACACGGGAAACGGCGACCAAGTATAATAAAATATAAAAAATAAATGTATATATATATATATATATATATATATATATATATATATATATATATATATTTTTTTTTTTTTGCTTTGTCGCTGTCTCCCGCGTTTGCGAGGTAGCGCAAGGAAACAGACGAAAGAAATGGCCTAACCCACCCCCATACACATGTATATACATACGTCCACACACGCAAATATACATACCTACACAGCTTTCCATGGTTTACCCCAGACGCTTCACATGCCCTGATTCAATCCACTGACAGCACGTCAACCCCGGTATACCACATCGATCCAATTCACTCTATTCCTTGCCCTCCTTTCACCCTCCTGCATGTTCAGGCCCCGATCACACAAAATCTTTTTCACTCCATCTTTCCACCTCCAATTTGGTCTCCCTCTTCTCCTCGTTCCCTCCACCTCCGACACATATATCCTCTTGGTCAATCTTTCCTCACTCATTCTCTCCATGTGACCAAACCATTTCAAAACACCCTCTTCTGCTCTCTCAACCACGCTCTTTTTATTTCCACACATCTCTCTTACCCTTACGTTACTTACTCGATCAAACCACCTCACACCACACATTGTCCTCAAACATCTCATTTCCAGCACATCCATCCTCCTGCGCACAACTCTATCCATAGTCCACGCCTCGCAACCATACAACATTGTTGGAACCACTATTCCTTCAAACATACCCATTTTTGCTTTCCGAGATTTTATTTATATATATATATATCCCTGGGGATAGGGGATTAAGAATACTTCCCACGTATTCCCTGCGTGTCGTAGAAGGCGACTAAAAGGGGAGGGAGCGGGGGGCTGGAAATCCTCCCCTCTCGTTTTTTTTTTTTTTTTTTTTTTCTTTCCAAAAGAAGGAACAGAGAATTGGGCCAGGTGAGGGTATTCCCTCAAAGGCCCAGTCCTCTGTTCTTAACGCTACCTCGCTAATGCGGGAAATGGCGAATAGTTTAAAAGAAAGAAAAAAGAAAAAGATATATATATATATATATATATATATATATATATATATATATATATATATATATATATATATATTTTTTTTTCAAACTATTCGCCATTTCCCGCGTTAGCAAGGTAGCGTTAAGAACAGAGGACTGGGCCTCTGAGGGAATATCCTCACTTGGCCTCGTTCTCATGTACCCATTATATCAACCAACTCTTAGGGGTGGATGAACAGCTGGGTTGACTGTGAACCTACTGCTGGAACTAGGATTCAAGCCCATGCACATGACCCTGGGTAGCCAGTGAATGTATCAAGTTCTGGAATGCTAACTACTACATCCAGGAGGTCCATACTGTGACACTGCTGCTGTCTTTCTGTTCTACTGATATTTTTGGTCAATGTTCTCATGATTTGTATGCACATGTCCCCAACCCCAAGGTTTGGGCTCATGACACATGTCTGGCTGATGCATCCCACAGTTTTTGTGTGGAGACTGGCAACTCAAAAGAAAGGCTGTTATGATACTTCCTTGATCCCCCAAACAGCTAAGCTGTGGAATTGTCTTCTTTTGTCATTCCTTCTTCATATAACCTTTCTTCCTTTAAGAGCCAAGTCTACAAACACTTGCAGAGCCCTGATTAACTTCTAATTTCTTTTCCTTTTACCTTTTTCTTTCACCCAAGATAGCCTCAACTGGGTCATATATTGCCCATGCCATATTAGTTACTATAAAAAAAGCACATAAGCAAAAGTAGGAAAATTTTAGTCATGGTGGCAACATCTATACATACTGTGATATACATCCTCACCCATAACTAGAGGGCAACTGAAGATGTTATGTACCTTGAGGGCATTAGTGCCCATATGGTTCCTCCCATACCTCTACCAGAATTTAACCTTAGAAATGCAGCAGGAAATCTCAGCTGATATACAAGCGGGTAGAGAGCTTACCAAAGCACTGTACATATAGTGTATGGTGGCAGTGGTTAGAGGATTAATTGATAGTTACTTATACAACAGAATTATCAAATTTATCCTTTGCACTTATATGCTGACCTGACAGTAACATACAGGTACTGTGCATAGCTGTGTCGAACAAAATATCTGATGAAGGGTATGCATGAACAGACCCCCCTCATTGAAAAGTTAAGGCTTAAAACCCTGAGCAATATCACTATACACAAAGAAGCTTTTTGAGTATATAGCAATGCAGCTTCAACAGCTTCATGTAATCTTAATATGATTGTTATGAATTCAACTAATCAACTTAATGCAACCTGATAGCAAATATGTCTGAAAATCATCGTCAAGAATAAAACTGCTATGTAGTAAGACTGCTACATATAGGAATAATGAACAAAAGTGTATGGGGGAACTGATCCTGTTACCTATCATAAACAAAGAAAACTACATACTGAATAATAAAAGCATTTAGAATTCTACAGCAAATGTTCCACTAGCTGATGCCAAATCTTTAAGACTTACAGTGAGGGGGTACATAACCAAAACATCAGACTCCAAAGGAAGATTCTATGATGGGAACTCTACTTTGACTTTGGGATATATAATCTACAATCCAGACACAGACATACAATGTATTATCGACAATATCAATGCAGCTGCAAAGATCCCAACAGATACTACATACTTAATACACAAAAAACAAACACCACAAAAGCCAGGCAAAAAACATCATTAAAAGACTGTTACAAATCTACCAAGTTTAGTTAGGTACAGATGTAGAACTTCCACAACCCATCACCAAAGCTCAGCATGGCTAACACAACTGACAAGACGTGTTTAATGTTTACTTGAATTGTACAAATTAAGTCATTCACACAAGGTCTCATAAATGAACCCATTATTTGTTTAACAACTTTGTAAACAATGACATAGGGTGTCTAATAGTTTTGTAACAATGAATCATTGTTTTCAGCAGCTCCAAGACTGATGAATGAGAGCAATTATTTTCAGTATGTGAGAAATTATATTTAGCAGGTTTGAAAATGATGAATGATTCAGCAACTTTAAAAATGATAACCAACTGTATTTTGTTAGGCTCCAAAACAGGAAGACTTGCCTTTTTAAGGTAAGATATTAATTACATAAATGAAAAATTAAATCAAAATTCTAAATGCTACTTTTATCATAAGGGTATCAAGTCTGAAGACCTCTTGAATGAAAGATTAATTTCCATATATAACTCTGAAACCTTGCACTTAGCCATATATATTCTCACACAACAGCCACTGGTTATATTTCAGGAAGGGAGGCAGATATGTCAGTCAGTTATGCACCACATAGACTTGAAACATCAATTTACCTGTTGATGAGGGTGAGGGTTTACTTGTGGATTCTGTAGTTTTAGTTAAATCCACTCTGAGTTCTTCCAACAAGTCCGAAGCAGTGCCATCAAACTTTCTGTCAGAGCTATTTTTTGGTGAAATTATATCTTTGCCTATTACTGTGTTCATTTTCTCATCTGCTGATTCATGATCATCTGTTGTGTTTTTCTCAGTATCTTCATTACCTTCATTACTAGATACATTTTTCCCTTTTTCTTCACATTCTCGCTGGTAGTCCTCTAGAAGTTGGGTCTGCATTTCTTCTGGTATTTCTACATCTCCTCCAAAGTCCTCATCTGCTGGGGGGTGGGGGCACGAGCACACCAACTACTGTTACTATGCCTTCTATATATACCTTATAAATACTACATATTAATTCTGCTACATTACTAAACATGAGCAGTATTGGCTAACATACAGCAACATACAACTCCAAAGTACCAAATTAATATTTTTTTCTCTCATTACAGCTTCAATTACTTTCAACTTAAAAAATCATCAATAGCTAGATCTGAAATTTCTCAACTATGACAAATGAGAGATAGAATGACTTTTACCTTGTTGTCACTTTAGGCATAAAAGCCATCAAACAAAGACAAAACCAAGAAGTATGAGTAACCATCTAAACACCAAGAAAGTAATTATCTGCCAATGGGTGAGCACTCACAAGCCACAGGAATTCAAACCAGGCATACAATCACACCATACTCATAATATTGCACCATGCTTCTTTTGGATCTTTATAATTTTACAGAGAAATAAAAAGGCCGAGAGTGGTGAGAGTAAGTGAGCTTGGGAAGGAGACTTGTTTGAGGAAGTACCAGGAGAGACTGAATACAGAAAGGAAAAAGGTGAGAACAAAGGAGGTAAGGGGAGTGGGGGAGGAATGGGATATATTTAGGGAAGCAGTGATGGTTTGCGCAAAAGATGCTTGTGGCATGAGGAGCATGGGAGGTGGGTTGACTAGAAAGGGTAGTGAGTGGTGGGATGAAGAAGTAAGATTGTTAGTGAAAGAGAAAAGAGAGGCATTTGGACAATTTTTGCAGGGAAAAAATGCAAATGAGTGGGAGATGTATAAAAGAAAGAGGCAGGAGGTCAAGAGAAAGGTGCAAGAGAGGGCAAATGAGAGTTGGGGTTAGAGAGTGTCATTAAATTTTAGGGAGCATAAAAAGATGTTTTGGAAGGAAGTAAATAAAGTGCGTAAGACAAGGGAGCAAATGGGAACTTCAGTGAAGGGGGCAAATGGGGAGGTGATAACAAGTAGTGGTGATGTGAGAAGGAGATGGAGTGAGTATTTTGAAGGTTTGTTGAATGTGTTTGATGATGGAGTGGCAGATATAGGGTGTTTTGGTCGAGGTGGTGTGCAAAGTGAGAGGGTTAGGGAAAATGATTTGGTAAACAGAGAAGAGGTAGTAAAATCTTTGCGGAAGATGAAAGCCGGTACGGCAGCAAGTTTGGATGGTACTGCAGTGGAATTTATTAAAAAAGGGGGTGACTGTATTGTTGACTGGTTGGTAAGGTTATTTAATGTATGTATGATTCATGGTGAGGTGCCTGAGGATTGGCGGAATGCTTGCATAGTGCCACTGTACAAAGGCAAAGGGCATAAGAGTGAGTGCTCAAATTACAGAAGTATAAGTTTGTTGAGTATTCCTGGTAAATTATATGGGAGGATATTGATTGAGAGGGTGAAGGCATGTACAGAGCATCAGATTGGGGAAGAGCAGTGTGGTTTCAGAAGTGGTAGAGGATGTGTGGATCAGGAGTTTGCTTTGAAAAATGTATGTGAGAAATACTTAGAAAAGCAAATGGATTTGTATGTATCATTTATGGATCTGGAGAAGGCATATGATAGAGTTGATAGAGATGCTCTGTGGAAGGTATTAAGAATATATGGTGTGGGAGGCAAGTTGTTAGAAGCAGTGAAAAGTTTTTATCGAGGATGTAAGGCATGTGTACGTGTAGGAAGAGAGGAAAGTGATTGGTTCTCAGTGAATGTAGGTTTGCGGCAGGGGTGTGTGATGTCTCCATGGTTGTTTAATTTGTTTATGGATGGGGTTGTTAGGGAGGTGAATGCAAGAGTTTTGGAAAGAGGGGCAAGTATGCAGTCTGTTGTGGATGAGAGAGCTTGGGAAGTGAGTCAGTTGTTGTTCGCTGATGATACAGCGCTGGTGGCTGATTCATATGAGAAACTGCAAAAGCTGGTGACTGAGTTTGGTAAAGTGTGTGAAAGAAGAAAGTTAAGAGTAAATGTGAATAAGAGCAAGGTTATTAGGTACAGTAGGGTTGAGAGTCAAGTCAATTGGGAGGTAAGTTTGAATGGAGAAAAACTGGAGGAAGTAAAGTGTTTTAGATATCTGGGAGTGGATCTGGCAGCGGATGGAACCATGGAAGCAGAAGTGAATCACAGGGTGGGGGAGGGGGCGAAAATCCTGGGAGCCTTGAAGAATGTGTGGAAGTCGAGAACATTATCTCGGAAAGGAAAAATGGCTAAGTTTGAAGGAATAGTGGTTCCAACAATGTTGTATGGTTGCGAGGCGTGGGCTATGGATAGAGTTGTGCGCAGGAAGGCGGATGTGCTGGAAATGAGATGTTTGAGGACAATATGTGGTGTGAGGTGGTTTGATCGAGTAAGTAATGTAAGGGTAAGAGAGATGTGTGGAAATAAAAAGAGTGTGGTTGACAGAGCAGAAGAGGGTGTTTTGAAATGGTTTGGGCACACGGAGAGAATGAGTGAGGAAAGATTGACCAAGAGGATATATGTGTCGGAGGTGGAGGGAACGAGGAGAAGTGGGAGACCAAATTGGAGGTGGAAAGATGGAGTGAAAAAGATTTTGAGTAATCGGGGCCTGAACATGCAGGAGGGTGAAAGGCGGGCAAGGAATAGAGTGAATTGGATCGATGTGGTATACTGGGATCGACGTGCTGTCAATGGATTGAATCAGGGCATGTGAAGCGTCTGGGGTAAACCATGGAAAGTTCTGTGGGGCCTGGATGTGGAAAGGGAGCTGTGGTTTCGTGCATCATTGCATGACAGCTAGAGACTGAGTGTGAACGAATGGGGCCTTTGTTGTCTTTTCCTAGCGCTACCTCGCACACATGAGGGGGGAGGGGGATGTTATTCCATGTGTGGCGAGGTGGCGATGGGAATGAATAAAAGCAGACAGTGTGAATTGTGTGCATGTGTATATATGTATCTGTCTGTGTGTGTATATATATGTGTACATTGAGATGTATGGGTATGTATATTTGCGTGTGTGGACGTGTATGTATATACATGTGTATGGGGATGGGTTGGGCCATTTCTTTCGTCTGTTTCCTTGTGCTACCTCGCAAACGCGGGAGACAGCGACAAAGCAAAATAAATAAATAAGTATAATATAAGTAAATTGTAGAAAGGATCGCAATTTTGCACGCGATCAAGATATTCCTGTGAGTCCACGGGGAAAATGAAACACAATAAGTTCCCAAGTTCACTTTCGTGTAATAATCACATCATTAGGAAAAGACACCAAAGGCAACATTCGTTCATACTCAGTCTCTAGCTGTCATGTATAATGCACCGAAACCACAGCTCCCTTTCCACATCCAGGCCCTACAGAACTTTCCATGGTTTACCCCAGACGCTTCACATGCCCTAGTTCAATCCACTGACAGCACGTTGACCTTGGTATACCACATCATTCCAATTCACTCTATTCCTTGCATGCCTTTCACCCTCCTGCATGTTCAGGCCCCGATCACTCAATCTTTTTCACTCCATCTTTCACCTCCAATTTGGTCTCCCACTTCTCCTCATTCTCTCCATATCTGACACATATATCCTCTTTGTCAATCTTTCCTCACTCATTCTCTCCATGTGACCCAACCATTTCAAAACACCCTCTTCTGCCCTCTCAACCATACTCTTTTTATTACCACACATCCCTCTTACCCTTTCATTACTTACTCGATCAAACCACCTCACACCACATATTGTCCTCAAACATATCATTTCGAGCACATCCACCCTCCTACCACAACTCTATCTATAGCCCATGTCTCACAACCATATAACATGGTTGGAACCACTATTCTTTCAAACATACCCATTTTTGCTTTCCAAGATAACATTCTCGACTTCCACACATTCTTCAATGCTCCCAGAACTTTCACCCCCTCCCCCAGCCTATGATTCACTTCCACTTCCATGGTTCTCTCTCTCTCCAAGACTTTTGCATTCACCTCCCTAACAACCCAAACCATAAATAAATCAAACAACCATGGGGACATCACGCACTCCTGCCGCAAACTGACATTCACTGGGAACCAATCACTCTCCTCTCTTCCTACTCGTGCATATGCCTTACATCCTTGGTAAAAACTTTCACTGCTTCTAGCACCTTACCTCCCACACCATATACTCTTCATACCTTCCTCAAAGCATTTCTATCAACCCCATCATATGCCTTTTCCAGATCCATAAATACTACATACAAATCCATCTGTTGTTCCAAGTATTTCTCACACATTTTTCAAAGCATACACCTGATCCACACATCCCCTACTACTTCTGAAACCACACTGCTCTTCCCCAATCTGATGCTCTGTACATGCATATACCTTCTCAATCAATACCCTCTCATATAATTTCCCAGGAATACTCAATGCACTTATGCCTCTGTAATTTGAACACTCACCTTTATTCCCTTTGCCTTTGTACAATGGCACAATGCATGCATTCTGCCAATCCTAAGGCACTTCACCATGATCCATACATATACTGAATATCCTTACAAACCAATCAACAACATAGTCACCCCCTTTTTTAACAGATTCCACTGCAATACCATCCAAACCCACCACCTTGCCGGCTTTCATCTTCCACAAAGCTTTCACTACCTCTTCTCCATGACCCTCTTACTTCGCACACCACCCAACCAAAACAACCAATACTCACTCCACCTCCTCCTCACTTCATCACTATTTGTTATTACCTCCCAATTTGCCCCCTTCACCAATGTTCCCATTTGTTCTCTTGTCTTATGCACATTATTTACCTCCTTCCAAAACATCTTTCTACTCTCCATTACTGAATCAATAATTTCTCTTAGGAATGGGATTGCCTTCACTGAAAAATCTGAACCAAAATCAGATATTCTGTAAGAACAAAGATAACGTAATATATATATATATATATATATATATATATATTTATTCATTTATTTATTTTGCTTTGTCGCTGTCTCCCGCGTTTGCGAGGTAGCGCAAGGAAACAGACGGATATATATATATTAGGTACAGTAGGGTTGAGGGTCAAGTCAATTGGGAGGTGAGTTTGAATGGAGAAAAACTGGAGGAAGTGAAGTGTTTTAGATATCTGGGAGTGGATCTGGCAGCGGATGGAACCATGGAAGCGGAAGTGGATCATAGGGTGGGGGAGGGGGCAAAAATTCTGGGAGCCTTGAAGAATGTGTGGAAGTCGAGAACATTATCTCGGAAAGCAAAAATGGGTATGTTTGAAGGAATAGTGGTTCCAACAATGTTGTATGGTTGCGAGGCGTGGACTATGGATAGAGTTGTGCGCAGGAGGATGGATGTGCTGGAAATGAGATGTTTGAGGACAATGTGTGGTGTGAGGTGGTTTGATCGAGTAAGTAACGTAAGGGTAAGAGAGATGTGTGGAAATAAAAAGAGCGTGGTTGAGAGAGCAGAAGAGGGTGTTTTGAAATGGTTTGGTCACATGGAGAGAATGAGTGAGGAAAGATTGACCAAGAGGATATATGTGTCGGAGGTGGAGGGAACGAGGAGAAGAGGGAGACCAAATTGGAGGTGGAAAGATGGAGTGAAAAAGATTTTGTGTGATCGGGGCCTGAACATGCAGGAGGGTGAAAGGAGGGCAAGGAATAGAGTGAATTGGAGCGATGTGGTATACCGGGGTTGACGTGCTGTCAGTGGATTGAATCAAGGCATGTGAAGCGTCTGGGGTAAACCATGGAAAGCTGTGTAGGTATGTATATTTGCGTGTGTGGACGTATGTATATACATGTGTATGGGGGTGGGTTGGGCCATTTCTTTCGTCTGTTTCCTTGCGCTACCTCGCAAATGCGGGAGACAGCGACAAAGCAAATTTTTTTTTTTTTTTTTTTTTTTTTTTTTTTTTTTTTTTACTTTGTCGCTGTCTCCCGCGTTTGCGAGGTAGCGTTAAGAACAGAGGACTGAGCCTTTGTGGAATATCCTCACCTGGCCCCCCTCTGTTCCTTCTTTTGGGAAATTAAAAAAAAAAAGTTTACCTATTCTATTGCTATATAATTGTTTTCAGGATATTCTGTAAATCATTTATGTTTTTACTACATTCCAATATACCGGATGACCCTACCCATTTCCTGCACTGCTGGTGGGTTAATGACAAGTATACTGGTTTTCATACTTTTATAAGATAATATATTTGCATGATCAGTTTTTAAACTTTCATGAAAGTATGCTCTAGTTTCAGTGTATTACACATGACAGCTTGAGACTGCATGTGTAAATGAGGCCACTGTTTATTTGTTCCTGATTTCAACTCACTATGGCAGGAAGAGCAATTACAAATACCAAAAAATTCAATAACACATGGACAGTTTTAAATTTTCACAGAAGAATGTTGGCACACAAACTGGCAATCTGAAACATAAACAAATTTGTATTTCCAAAACATTTTCAGGTATCCAGATATTCTTACTCCACGACTTCCATAGGCACAGCAATGTTCAGAAAAATTTGCTGACAGTTGTAAAATTTCCTGACTAAAAAGTAACTTGAATCCAAATTTTACCTCTCTAGAGAGTAGACACTTTTCCATCATATCAACAGTGTTAATATCATCTACAACTCTACAGCTACAAACAGTACTAAAACTTCACCATTGCAAAGTAACCTTAATCCCATTCTTTTCAATCTACAGAGGAAATACCATTCTCATACAATAGGAAAATAATTTCAATTATCTCCTCTGTAACTACGAATATGCAAGATAGTTAGAAAAAATTCTAAATCTCAGTCATATGTTCTTGCTTATGTTGCAAGACTCTATGAACCTAACTGACCACTTTCATTTGCAATCAAAGATTTTGCTTACCTTCATCCCAAACCAGCTCTGAGTCATCAGCTGTTTTTTCTGCTCGTTGTTTCAGCTCCTGTCGACGTGCTTCAGCTGCTTCTAACCGATGAACTTTGTAGAAGTATCGAAGCCAAAACACCAAATGAGGCACCTGAAACACATGTGCACAGTTCTTGGTGTGTGACTTTACCATTCTTATACAATAACAAGCAAAAAATTACATTCTATCTCCAGCATTAGCTAGATAAGATGTATTTCTTGAATTTAGATGACCACTCTACACTCCCGTTCCTGAACTAGAAACATTCTAAACTGTAAACTTTCCCATGCTATTTCCCATGTTTTTACCATGTTTGCAAAGTAGTGCCAGGAACTGAAAAAGAAAGGCCTCATCCACTCACATCCATTCTCTAGTTATGATGTGAAATACACCAAATCCACAGCTCTATATCCACAACCAGGCCCCACAGACTTTTCCATGGTGTACCCTGGATGCTTCACATGCCCTGGTCCAATCCACTGACAGCACATCGACCCTTGCAAACCACATCATTCTAATTCATTCTATCCCATGCATGCCCTTCACCCTCATGCATGTTCAGGCCCCTACTGCCCTAAATATTCTTTATTCCAACCTTACATCTCCAATTTGGTCTCCCCACTCTCCTTGTTCAGTCTACTTCTAAGAGACATGTCTCCTTTGTTAACCTCTCCCCACTCATTTTCTCCACATGTCCAAATCATTTCAGCACAACCTTTTATTTTCTCTCAACCACACTCCTTTCATAATACCATACCCCTCTCTTACCCTTATTTTATTCTAACATCAGATTTGTATTCAGCATGAAAAATACTTCTTATAATGAGTTTATAAAGGAAAACTTTTTTCTGAGAAAAAACAAAAATTGAAGGTAATAGTTCAGGGTATTTTTTGGCACTAAAAACTCTTTCTTTCAAAAGTGAAAGATAAAATATTCAAACACTTCTATACTTGAAATAATCATGAAAGAGATATCATAATGCTATCAGTTACCGATACATACTCAGTAAATACGATGCAAACAAAAATATCTTAAAAACTGACTTCATTTAACAGTTTAATTGAGTGTCATTAAGAGGACTAGATGCTGTTTTAACACTATATTTGTACTCAGAATGAAAAATACTCCTTTTAATGAGTTTTTAAAGGAAATCTATTTTTCTGAGAAAAATACCAAAAATTGAAGGTAATAAAATAATAGTTCAGGGTATATTTTAGCTCAAAAAACTTTTTGTTTTAAAATTGAAAGATTGAGGGAGTTGAGGGAATAATTGGTATACATGGGGTGTTCAGTGTTGTAAATGGAAATGGTGAAGAGCTTGTAGATTTATGTGCTGAAAAAGGACTGATGATTGGGAATACCTGGTTTAAAAAGCGAGATATACATAAGTATACTTATGTAAGTAGGAGAGATGGCCAGAGAGCGTTATTGGATTACGTGTTAATTGACAGGCGCGCGAAAGAGAGACTTTTGGATGTTAATGTGCTGAGAGGTGCAACTGGAGGGATGTCTGATCATTATCTTGTGGAGGCTAAGGTGAAGATTTGTATGGGTTTTCAGAAAAGAAGAGTGAATGTTGGGGTGAAGAGGGTGGTGAGAGTAAGTGAGCTTGGGAAGGAGACTTGTGTGAGGAAGTACCAGGAGAGACTGAGTACAGAATGGAAAAAGGTGAGAACAATGGAAGTAAGGGGAGTGGGGGAGGAATGGGATGTATTTAGGGAATCAGTGATGGATTGCGCAAAAGATGCTTGTGGTATGAGAAGAGTGGGAGATGGGTTGATTAGAAAGGGTAGTGAGTGGTGGGATGAAGAAGTAAGAGTATTAGTGAAAGAGAAGAGAGAGGCATTTGGACGATTTTTGCAGGGAAAAAATGCAATTGAGTGGGAGATGTATAAAAGAAAGAGACAGGAGGTCAAGAGAAAGGTGCAAGAGGTGAAAAAAAGGGCAAATGAGAGTTGGGGTGAAAGAGTATCATTAAATTTTAGGGAGAATAAAAAGATGTTCTGGAAGGAGGTAAATAAAGTGCGTAAGACAAGGGAGCAAATGGGAACTTCAGTGAAGGGCACAAATGGGGAGGTGATAACAGTAGTGGTGATGTGAGAAGGAGATGGAGTGAGTATTTTGAAGGTTTGTTGAATGTGTTTGATGATAGTGTGGCAGATATAGGGTGTTTTGGTCGAGGTGGTATGCAAAGTGAGAGGGTTAGGGAAAATGATTTGGTAAACAGAGAAGAGGTAGTAAAAGCTTTGCGGAAGATGAAAGCCGGCAAGGCAGCAGGTTTGGATGGTATTGCAGTGGAATTTATTAAAAAAGGGGGTGACTGTATTATTGACTGGTTGGTAAGGTTATTTAATGTATGTATGACTCATGGTGAGGTGCCTGAGGATTGGCGGAATGCATGCATAGTGCCATTGTACAAAGGCAAAGGGGATAAGAGTGAGTGCTCAAATTACAGAGGTATAAGTTTGTTGAGTATTCCTGTTAAATTATATGGGATGGTATTGATTGAGAGGGTGAAGGCATGTACAGAGCATCAGATTGGGGAAGAGCAGTGTGGTTTCAGAAGTGGTAGAGGATGTGTGGATCAGGTGTTTGCTTTGAAGAATGTATGTGAGAAATACTTAGAAAAGCAAATGGATTTGTATGTAGCATTTATGGATCTGGAGAAGACATATGATAGAGTTGATAGAGATGCTCTGTGGAAGGTATTAAGAATATATGATGTGGGAGGCAAGTTGTTAGAAGCAGTGAAAAGTTTTTATCGAGGATGTAAGGCATGTGTATGTGTAGGAAGAGAGGAAAGTGATTGGTTCTCAGTGAATGTAGGTTTGCGGCAGGGGTGTGTGATGTCTCCATGGTTGTTTAATTTGTTTATGGATGGGGTTGTTAGGGAGGTGAATGCAAGAGTTTTGGAAAGAGGGGCAAGTATGAAGTCTGTTGGGGATGAGAGAGCTTGGGAAGTGAGTCAGTTGTTGTTCGCAGATGATACAGCGCTGGTGGCTGATTCATGTGAGAAACTGCAGAAGCTGGTGACTGAGTTTGGTAAAGTGTGTGAAAGAAGAAAGTTAAGAGTAAATGTGAATAAGAGCAAGGTTATTAGGTACAGTAGGGTTGAGGGTCAAGTCAATTGGAAGGTGAGTTTGAATGGAGAAAAACTGGAGGAAGTGAAGTGTTTTAGATATCTGGGAGTGGATCTGGCAGCGGATGGAACCATGGAAGCGGAAGTGGATCATAGGGTGAGGGAGGGGGCGAAAATTCTGGGAGCCTTGAAGAATGTGTGGAAGTCGAGAACATTATCTCGGAAAGCAAAAATGGGTATGTTTGAAGGAATAGTGGTTCCAACAATGTTGTATGGTTGCGAGGCGTGGGCTATGGATAGAGTGGTGCGCAGGAGGATGGATGTGCTAGAAATGAGATGTTTGAGGACAATGTGTGGTGTGAGGTGGTTTGATCGAGTAAGTAACGTAAGGGTAAGAGAGATGTGTGGAAATAAAAAGAGCGTGGTTGAGAGAGCAGAAGAGGGTGTTTTGAAATGGTTTGGGCACATGGAGAGAATGAGTGAGGAAAGATTGACCAAGAGGATATATGTGTCGGAGGTGGAGGGAACGAGAAGTGGGAGACCAAATTGGAGGTGGAAAGATGGAGTGAAAAAGATTTTGTGTGATCGGGGCCTGAACATGCAGGAGGGTGAAAGGAGGGCAAGGAACAGAGTGAATTGGATCGATGTGGCATACCGGGGTTGACGTGCTGTCAGTGGACTGAATCAGGGCATGTGAAGTGTCTGGGGTAAACCATGGAAAGCTGTGTAGGTATGTATATTTGCGTGTGTGGATGTATGTATATACATGTGTATGGGGGTGGGTTGGGCCATTTCTTTCGTCTGTTTCCTTGCGCTACCTCGCAAATGCGGGAGACAGCGGGAAAAAAAAAAAAATATTCAAACACTTCTATACTTGAAATAATCGTGGAAAATATATCATAATGCTTTCAGCTACCGATATATACTCGGTAAATATGATGCCAAGGAACAAACTGACTTCATTTAACAGCTTAACTGAATGTCATAAAGACAACTAAACATTAACACCCGATTTGTATTCAGCAGGAAAAATACTTATAACGAGTGTTTAAAGGAAATCTATTTTTCTGAGACAAATACCAAAAATTTAAGGTAATAGTTCAGGGGATTTTTCAATTCAAAAACTATTTGTTTCAAAATTGAAAGATAAGATATTCAGACACTTCTATACATGAAACAATCATTTAACATATTATATCATAATGCTCTTAGTTACTGATTCATACCCAATAAATACACAAAGCAAAGGATCAGAAAACATTTTAGAATTGCCTTCAATTAACAGCTTAATTGACTATTGTAAAAACAACTAAACAATATTTTATCAAAAGATTTGTATTTAGCATGAAAATACTTCATATAATGAGTTTTTAAAGTAAATCTATTTTTCTGAGATAATTCCCAAAAATTGAAGGGCATTTTTTTGCTCAAAAAACTTTTTGTTTCAAAACTGAAAGATAAGATATTCAAAAACTTTTATACTTGAAATAATCATAAAAAATATATCATAATGCTCTGAGTTACTGATACATACTTAGTAAATATGATGCAAAGGAACAGAAATATCTAAAAATCAACTTCATTTAAAAGCTTACTCAAGTGTCAATAAGAGGACTAAACATTATTTTAACACCAGATTTGTATTCAGCAGGAAAAATATTTCTTATAATGAGTTTATTAAGGACAACTGTTTTGAGTAAAATACCAAAAATTTCTTTTAACATTCTGTTTATCCTCTGCAAAATTTACCTCTGCAGGAACAAGTGTTGCATAATGATGTCTTAATGGCTGATTATTAACAAGAAGGTCAGACAGTTCTGTCTGTACACGTTTAAAGTCAAAGGTTTCGAACCAGGCCTCATACTGTGATTCTTCTCCCTCAGGATCTGTCAAGTAAGTAGCTGAATCTTGTGATATAGCATAGATAGATGCCTGCAAACAATAAAAAAGGAGATTACCTTAAAAATTTTCACTATCTGGATAGCTGTTGCATCCAAGAAAAATGATCATCACATGATCACTGGCATTGTGATTTATATCTAAAATGATGAACTACATTTTCTAGGTTTAAACACAGCTTATAAAGTCAATGTTCATTGTATAAGAAAAAAAATCTGAGAAAGACAAATAACTAAGGTGATGAATTTGTGATACACATATAGTTGTAGGGATGAAATCATGATTTTAAAGGGCTGCAAAGATTAAAATAAGGAAAATTGTCCAAGGAATTGATAATGAAGAAAAACTATACAAGTGTATAATATCACACATGATCATTCTTGTTGTTTGTTTGCTTATATGGTGTCTTCCTCACTACTTAAAACATTTCTAGATGAATGCCCTTGGACAGTCTTCCCTAATCCACTCTCTTTACACATCCATACAATTATTCTTCTACTTTATTAATAAAATCTAAGTCACCAGACAATATTCTGCATTTTGCATTCACAACCAATGTCAACTGAGTTCAAGCCCACGCCCAAGCAGGACTGTTCAGGTGCTATTCACGATGGAGTGCATAGAGCAAGTCAAAAACCCAATAGGTTTCCCTTCCTTATCCGGGAAGTTCCAACCAAAAAAAGCAGGATTATTATGGTGTGCAGAAAATAAGAGAACACAGGGGAACATCAGTGAAGGGGGCAAATGAGGAAGTAGTAACAGGCAAAGATGAGGTGAAGAGATGAAGTGAGTAATCTGAAGGATCATCAAATGACAGGGTGGCAGATGTAGGGTGTTTGAATTGGGGAGGTAAGTCTAATGAAAAAGTCATGGCAAGTGATTTAGTAAAGGCAGAAGAGAGAAGAAACAGGTTTAAAGATATAGAAAGATAGATATACAGTGGTGAGGGAGGTAAATGCAAGGTTCTTAGAGAAAAGGGCAGTTATGTAGCTTGAAAAAGGGGGGAGAAATTATGACAGTTACTGTTTGCTAATGAAACAGCACTGGTGGAAGATTCATGTGACAAACTATAGAAGTTAGTGTCTGAGTTTGGAAGAATGCATGAAAGGGATAGTTGAGAGTAAATGTGAATAACAGCAGTCATAAGCACAGCAGAGAGATAATTTTGTTGGGAAGTGAATTTGAATGGAGAAAACTTGGAAGAAGTGAAAAGTTTTAGATATCTTGATGTGGATATGACAACAAATGGAACCATGGAATTGAAGGTGAGTCATAAGGTGGGCGAGGGAGTGTAGGTTTTGGGTGCATAAAGGAACATGTGGAACATGAAGTCACTAGGTGGGAAGGCAAAAAGGGGATCTTCAAAGGTATAGCAGTCTTAATGGTGCACAGATGTGAGGTATAGGTATAGATTAGAATGTATGTAATAAAGTGGATGTGCTGGAAATTAAGTTTCTGAGGACAATATGTGGTGTGAGAAGGAATGATCAAGTAATCTGTGATCGAGTTAGAGAGAAGTGTTGCAATAAAAAGAGTATGGTTGAGAGAGGTGAAGAGGGTGTGCTGAAATTGCCTGGAGAATGGAAAGAATGAGTGAGGAGAGGCTGACACATAGGATATGCATCAGAAAAGGAGGGGGCAAGGAGAATGGGGGAGATGAAATTGGAGATGGAAGGATGGAATGAAGAAGATTCTGAGTATTTGGAGCCTTAACATGCAGGAGGATAAAAGTCATGCATGGGATAGAGTCAACTGGAATGATGTGGTATACTGGAGGCATTATGCTGTTAACAGACTGAATCACGGCATATGAAAAGTACCGAGGGAAACCATGGAAAGGTCTGTGGGGCCTGGTTTTGGATATGGGTCTGGTTTTGTAGCATTACAGATGACAGCTAGAATCAATGTAAGTAAATTAAGTCTTTTCTTTGTCTGTGACTAGCATTACCTATCTCGAACAGGAAATGGCAAACAAGCATGTGGTGCAATGGTGTTTGCAGTGCTCTTGTGATGGGTGATATTCAAAGCATTAGCAGGGGAGTTTAACTCGAGTTTGTACGGGAAGTCGAATTCCTGCTGGGAGTATGTCTGATACACTGGAGTTTAACTTAGTTCCTTTACCACTTTAATATGGGCTGTGAAGGGTCTCTGAACACTTTCTAATTCTGCAATTTCACTTTCCCTGTATGGTGATGTCAGAACACAGCAATATCTAATTTGTGAAAGACTAAGCACCTTGAATAATACCAACATTGGTTTTTTTTCTTCTGGATTCTGTAATGTGGCCTAAGATTAACTGGAAGTTACGTTAATACCAGGTATGTTATTTGAGTTAAGAGAATGAATTAGAGGACTGTCAAAGGAAAGAAGAAACTAGCGAGTAGTCTTCGATAAAGGGATAAAGTCTGTAGGATCCAGCCCAATATCTTTCTTCAAAAGCCAATTGATGTTTTGTCATGTTTACCGAAAGTTTGGTTGTTAGACATTAATACTCCGAGGTTTTCATATTATTTAACCTGATTTATCATTGTATCTGTGTTTGTACATCATTCTTTGTTGTTTTCCATTTCTTTATTTTCCCCATATCAGAGGAGATGAAACCTGATCCCATTGAAAAGAATATTGTTCTACGATGCCCAGCTAAAGATTTTGTGTCTCTCAATGGCCTTTCAGCATCCTCTTGTGATGTGATTCTCATTCTTGTATTACTTACAAAGAATGATATGAAGCTTTGGCTTGTGCTTGCATCAATGTCAGATATGAGAATGGGAACAGAAAGGGTGCACATAAATTTCCTTGGGGGACAAAGTTTTATACTCTGGAGGCACTGGTGATGGTATGGTTTATGACTAAGTGTTGTGATATGTTGGATAAAAATATGAATATCCATCTCCCAATTTTTCTGGTTATTCACGTCTTTCAAATTCTAGGAGCTATGATCCCATGGTCACATATGTCAAGTCCTTTTGCAAAGTCCTGCCCTAAAACCAAGTTGTCCTAGGATATGCAGATTGTTCAGTTCCATTAGTTCAGTCAGTTTGCCTCTTAGGACTCTTTTGAGGATTTTAATATAGTGTGATGTTAATTCTATTGATCCATAGTTTTGGGGGGGTCTGCTTTGCTCCCACCTCTGTGGAATGAGGTGATGTGAGTTACTTTCAAGCTCCAAGAATGATACCAGAGTCAAAGATTTTTGGGTTAGATTTAGAAAGCACAATACACTGAATTTGCAGTCAGAGAGCTCTAAACTGGTAATAGGTATATTCTTAGAATTTAGTAGTCACAGATCTCCAGTATAAACATCTACAATCGGAAAACATCCAAAATATGAACGCCTGTGCTTTCTCCTTTGTTTTTTCCTGTGGTGTTTACACTTTTCCTGCTCTTAAAATAGCATCCAAGTGTCTAACTCCAAGCACTTCATCTATGTAATCCAAACTCTACAGGTCTATATCATAATTAGAGACAACAAAGACTTTTGTACAAGTACAATATGTAAATGTTTTATATCGCATTAACTACATAAATGTAATATCAATTAACTGAAAACTCCCTCTGAAATGAGGGGTATATACAATCAAAAAAAATTTGAAATTCAAACAAGACAATCCTAAGGAATTGGGACTGGGACTGCCCATTTTTCCAAGTCTGACAGTACTAGTATATAAAAGAATTATACTTACTGAACATCATATTATATAAAAAACTAACCTGCAGTCTATTTAATATGACAGGCTGTTGGTTGCGAATAACAATGGCCTCTTGATCTGCATCATCTGGTGGTGGAGTGAATACTTCAGCAACATGGTTGAGGAAGCCACTCACACTTTTTTTCATGTGGTTTGCTGTGCTGTCATCTTCATCCAACTGGAACAGTGAAATAGTTCTTCAACAACACTCACCACAGTGAACTGCTTTCATTAGTCATAATTTCCAAATCTTATGGTGTGGATCAAGTATATACAGCATCTAAATTCTCCTACACACCCTCAATTCATGCCTAGTGTGTTATGAAATGTCAGCTTCCACACTTACATAAATAAATTTTGCTTTTACCCTTTGTGCACTTTGTTAGTTTGTCAAGTGAGGTCAACTTCTCTATTCACACCATATCCAAACACAATATTTTTCCATTAAAACTATTTCTCAAACTCTCCTTGAACTATTAATGTCAGCTACCTGTTTCAGAAGAATCAATGAAGCAAAGTTAATCAATCACAATATCTATAAATCTTGTATCCAATGTAAAATTCAATTTCAATACTTAATTCCTTGATAAAGTACCTATGATCAATTTCTAACCTTACCTACTTAAAGCAACAGTAACAACTGACAAAAGTTCTGGATAAAAGTGCTCTATATAATAAAAACACTGGACAAAGTGTTGTTTTTGAACAAGTAAATATGAGTTCAATTCTAAGCTGAAATAAGGTCACTATGAAAATAACGGAGTATTTTTACAGCAAATACCTCATCCTTATTACCTCATATTTCTATCCCCCTGATGGAAATCATCAAGTAGAAAAGATGTATCCCTGGTCAATCCATTTTCATAACAGAAGGGACACTTTAAATGATAAAACCACCATTACCTACTTTTACTGAATTTATACAAGAGCATAATTAGTCGTATAACTAATCACACCTATATTACAAATATCAAATCAGTAAGATAAATTTCTTTTTATTCCTTACTGCTTCACATGAAAAAACAGTCTATAGCTGTTACGTAAAGTGCATCAAAACCACAAATAATTATCCACAACAAAGCCCATACACAAATAGAATGTTCATCTTGACCACTTAAGATGCCCTGATTCATCATCAGAACATCCCCCTCCCCCCCAACTCACCTACCCATTACCCCAGTGCTACGATTCTTTATATCTAAAACAAGCCTATCACCCTCTTGAATGTTCAAGCCCTGACCCTCAAAAGCCCAACTTACTCCATCCTTCTAGCTCCTAGATCTCTGTCTCCTCCTTGTTCCCTTTGCCTCTAACAAACTAACAATACCTTCTCCAACATTTCTGACAACCTGGTCAGCATTCTCTATCACACTGCACTAGTTATCACATCTTTCTCTGACACTCATTTTTTATATTATCAACTTCCAAGGTTTCTCCATATATACTCAAATCCTAACTACCCTGCACTGCTAAATCTAATAACATTGCTTTAATTCACATTTAGTCACAAGTTTCTCCTTTTATATGCTCTCCAAGATTTAGAAATCAACTTCTGCAGTTTTTCATTTACATATGCCATCAGCTCCATGTCATCAGCCATTATTTACTGATTATTCTCCCAAGCCTCCCAACTCCTGACAGTGCAGACCTACCCCTCTCCCCAAAACCCAATTCACATAATAATCAAACAGCCATGGTGACATCAAATACTTCTCCCATGGACCCATCTTTATGTGGAACCACTCACCCTCCTCTTTACCTAACCACATACATACCTTATTTTCTTGATAAAAACTCCTCACTGCTAATGATAGCTTACTCCAACATCATATATTCATAAAGCATTCTACAAGGCATCTCTATCAATCATGTTGTATGCTTTCTACAGATCCATAAGTGCTACATATAGATCCTTCTGTCTCTAGATGTAAATCTCACAAAAACTCGTCAGAACAAACACCTGATTCACGCATCCCCTAACACTCCAATGAAACTATATTGTTCCTCCCCAATCTGATAGTCTGTGCATGCCACCACACCACACTCCCCTCCACAACTTACCAGCTACACTCGGCAAACTTATACATCTGTAATTCAGACATTCACCTCTATCCCCCTTGCCTTTACACAATAGAAATATACAAGCATTCTGACAATCCCCAGGCACCTCGCCATGATCTAAACGCACAGTGAAAAGCCTAACTAACCAATCAGCAACAAAGTCATCCCCTTTTCTAAGAAATTCAACTACAATACCATCTCCTCAGCTGTCTTGCCACATTTCATTTCATGCAAGGCTTTCACCACCTCATCTCTTTTCACCAAACCTCTTGCCAAGACTTACTTCATATACCACCCTGACCTAAACATCCACACATTTTTAGGTATACAAAAGGTAAAACCACCTTAGCCCATGCTCTGCCTATCTTCCATCTACAATCTGCTGTATAACCTTCCTATGATATCCTAATACCCAAACTAGCAAGAAAGAGCAACTTCCATCACTGCCACAACTACTGTCGCTCGCAATGGCTTGCTGCTTGATACTCAATTTACAAAAGTGTGTGGTGATGACTGTTTTAAATTGGCAAAAATCTATCAAAACAGGTATCTGCAAACAATTATATAGAAAATGTAGAAGCCAGATCTGTTGAAGGAAAAAATAGTCCCTCCACTTTCTAGCACTACATTCAATCTGAAATATTTCACAACAAAAATTTGTTTTACTATTCACCCTGAGTTTTTCCTTGAGCGTATTAGCTGTTGTAGATACGACTGATGATGCCTCCTCAGTCACAACTTTGGCAAACTCATCTATGTCCTTTTTTACAAACTCTAAAACTTCTGTTGATTGTGACACCACCTGCAATGAAAAAATCCATCTTACTTGAACAACTGCAAAACAAATTTCACACTAAGAAGCATCAGTCAGTCAGTCATATATCAAGCTACCTATTCCCAATACATCCCATTATAAGGTGGTGATATTTGTGTGAAAATGTCAAATTAGCCTGAAACATAAGCAAAATGCCAAAACTGAGGATATACATTCGAAAAGCACTTTAAATATTGCTTGGTCCTAAGACCAAATTTAAAACCTGTGAGTTCTGACAGTAAGAGTATTATCTGAGAATAAATCAATATGTGGCAAAATACTGTAATATCTATAATTTACTCCATGACACAAAGGCTATTCAGTCAAAATATCAACTTTATGCTCAAAAATATCAAACTCCATGCACAAAATAAAAATATATCAATTGCAATGTACTGAATAAAATCTAGTCTAAATCAAAGCCATATAAACAGAATATAAAGAACAAAGCAAAACAAGACACAGATAATTTGAGAAAAACACATAAAGTGAATAAGTAGAATCAACTTTCCACTTTCAAAAAGACAGCTGTTGTAAAAGCATCCAAAATTTAAGTATTACATTGTATTCCTTACTGTGGCCACATCTACTTGCCTCTAACCTTCTACATGAATTTCTAATCTTTCATTCTTCGTTTCCCATTCCCCATCCCCACCAACATAGGTTTATCATGTTCCCATTCAAGCAAGTAAGAGTAAATACATTACAGCCACAGTTTACAATGATCCTATGATATAATAAAACAGAAATAAAAAAAAACCTGTCCACTCTGACACTTGGTCCTAAAAGAAAGGCACACCAATACATCAAAAATATCATAATCATATATCTACTTGAGTATTCAATCTTACAAAAATTGAAAAGAATAATTACCAACAGCACAATCAAGCATGGGATATTAGCAAATATCAAACCTACAGACATTTATGGCTTACCTTATCTCTTGCACTCTGAATCCAGCCCCACCAACTCCCATCACCTCCGCTTCTGTAGGAGTTTACAAGATACTGTACTTGCTTGAAGCAATATAATTCTAAAAATCACATTTACTCTTAATAATGACTAAAATATATGATTTATGGGAAATACATTAACTGATATACTTATAACTAAGAAAAATTATACAAACCAACATATCATAACAATAAACATGCTAACTAAGAGTAAGAAGTGCTAACAAAACTGAAAGATATATAATTAGTTCAGGTATATACTGCATATCTGATGGCTTATTATCAATACAGCACTTGGATTACAATCATCCAAATGTTGCATTAACATGACTATATTTCAAGATTCACCCAAAAAACACTAAGCTACATAACATATAAACAAATTATCATTATTTTTTTCATTATCATCCTTGATCACTGTTTCCCACATCAGCGAGGTAGCTCCACGAAACAGACGAAGAACAGTCCATCCACTCATATACTAATAAATATACATAAATGCCCATACATGCACATATACATAAATATACATATAAGTATCAACATATATACATATACATATGCATATATACACACGTGCATATTCATACTTGCTTGCCTTTATCCATTCCTGGTGCCACCCCGCCACACAGAAAACAGCACTGCTGTCCCTTACTTCAGTGATGTGGCACCAGGAAAACAGACAAAAAAGGCCACATTTGTTCACACTCAGTCTCTAGCTGTCATGTGTAATGCACCAAAACCACAGCTCCCTATCCATATACAGGCCCCTAAGGCCTTTCCATGGTTTACCCCAGACATTTCACATGCCCTGGTTCAGTCCACTGATAGCACATCGACCCCAGTATACCACATCATTTCAATTCACTCTATTCCTTGCACACCTCTCACCCTCCTGTATGTTTAGGCCCTGATTGCTCAAAATCTTTTTCACTCCAACTTTTCACCTCCAATTTGGTCTCCTGCTTCTCCCTGTGTATACCCTCTCTTTAAATCAGGTATTTCCAATCACCGTCCCTTTTCAGCACACAACTCAACAAGCTATTCACCACTTCCATTCATAATACAATACTAAATACCCCATGACACCCAGTTGCACCCCTTAACTTTATAGCATTAATACTTGGTCTCTTACATCAAAATTGCTGATCCATTCACTCAGCTGTTCCCAAACACTTGCTTCTCATGATCTTTCTTCTCTTGGGCAAGGGCATATGCACTAATAATCACCCATCTCTTGCCATCCACTTTCATTACACTTTCACACACTCCCATAACTCATGCTTCAGTAGTGCTATTCCTTCCTTCACTCCTGTCACCTCACCTACCCCTGATTAACTCCTAAGAGCCATTCTTGCTCTTTTTGAGCTTTATTTCACTCACAGCCAGAACATCCAGGTATCTTTCCATAAACATACTACCTATCTCTCCTCTCTTATCATTTTGATTACATCCTGCAAGGCACTTCTATTCCAACTTTTAGCAGAGGAAATACAAGAGGGGGAGGGTTTCCAGGTCCCCGCTCCTGTCCCCTTTAGTCATCTTCTACGACACACAAAGAATACATAGGTAGAATTCTTTCTCCCCTACCCCAGGGATATATACATATATGAGATGGCCATAATCAGGGCATTCAGTGGCTCATGCCATCTCAGCTACCATAAAAAAAATCACTCATTAGGTATATGATCTAACTCTTATGTCATAGACCTTAAACTTGTTAACCTTTTTGACATGAGACTGCTCCCAAGAAAAAGTAGAATACAGCAAGAAGGATGTAGAATCTTCTTACCCTTGGAAAAAAGTTAAAGCAAAATATAGTAGTAAGAGAGGGAACATATAGTGCATTTCTGTACCATATGAATATTAAAAAAAAGATATTTCTATAATGTAAAGTGAAAATGGTTGCAATATATCAAAATTAGCCTCATAATGGTAAATATGCAAGTTCCTGCAAATTTGTTTATCTTTCCTAATCATAAATATTCCCACAACTTTAAAAATCCTGACTAATCTATAATGCCTAAAGTCTGAGTCAGCATTTATCTGATGGTAAAGAGGAACATCTGCTACTGCTAGATGAATGAAATAAAGTTCAAAATAAAAGAGTGAATAGACATATATCACTGTGTAATGAGTGGAACTAAAAACAGCATCTGCAGCACTGGCATCATTACAACAACTCAGAACAATTAATACAAGGAATTACCATAAGCATTGATAAATCAAATCATTCTTACCCATAAAACAAGGCAATTGATCCATCCTGATAACAGCTGCATGGATAAAGAGAAATATAAAAATCATTTTGAAAGATTTCATGAAAATGGGAATAAAAATGCAAGCACTACTTGCACATACAGTTCATCTAAAGCTGGGTCAAGTGATCTGACTGCCTACATTCACTGCAGTTAAAAGTTCTCAAAGATATCACTCCTTGAAGACAGATATTATACAAGAGGAGCATTATCAGTAAGCTCAACAAGGTTACATAAAAGGGTAAGAGATAACATTAATCATAAATACAGCATCTACATACAGCATTTACAATATCACTTATTCATATTTCTCTCTTTCATTGGCATACACACACATACACACACATATATACTTATATACATGGAGAGAATGAGTGAGGAAAGATTGACAAAGAGGATATATGTGTCAGAGGTGGAGGGAAGAAGGAGAAGCAGGAGACCAAAGTGGAGGTGGAAGGATGGAGTGAAAAAGATTTTGAGAGATCGGGCCTGAACATACAGGAGGGAGAAAGGCATGCAAGAAATAGAGTGAATTGGAATGATGTGGTATACTGGGGTCGACGTGATCTCAATGGATTGAACCAGCTAGAGACTGTGAACAAATGTGGCCTTTTTGTCTGTCCCTGGCACTGCTTCACTGGAGGGGGAGGGGGGAAGCTGTTTTGTGTGTGGTGGGGTGGCGATGGGAATGGTTGAATGCAGCAAGTATGGATATGCATATGTATGAATACATTGAAATATATATGTATGTACATGTGCGTGTGAGGGCATTTATGTGCAAATATGTGTATGTGGGTGGGGTGGGCTATTCCTCATCTGTTTCCTTGCGCTACCTCACAAATGCGGGAGACATCGGTTAAGTATAAGATACATACACACACATATATATATTTATTTATATATTGTTGTTCGCTGATGATACAGCGCTGGTGGCTGATTCATGTGAGAAACTGCAGAAGCTGGTGACTGAGTTTGGTAAAGTGTGTGGAAGACGAAAGTTGAGAGTAAATGTGAATAAGAGCAAGGTTATTAGGTACAGTAGGGGTGAGGGTCAAGTCAATTGGGAGGTGAGTTTGAATGGAGAAAAACTGGAGGAAGTGAAGTGTTTTAGATATCTGGGAGTGGATCTGTCAGCGGATGGAACCATGGAAGCGGAAGTGGATCATAGGGTGGGGGAGGGGGCGAAAATTTTGGGAGCCTTGAAAAATGTGTGGAAGTCGAGAACATTATCTCGGAAAGCAAAAATGGGTATGTTTGAGGGAATAGTGGTTCCAACAATGCTGTATGGTTGCGAGGCGTGGGCTATGGATAGAGATGTGCGCAGGAGGATGGATGTGCTGGAAATGAGATGTTTGAGGACAATGTGTGGTGTGAGGTGGTTTGATCGAGTAAGTAACGTAAGGGTAAGAGAGATGTGTGGAAATAAAAAGAGCGTGGTTGAGAGAGCAGAAGAGGGTGTTTTGAAATGGTTTGGGCACATGGAGAGAATGAGTGAGGAGAGATTGACCAAGAGGATATATGTGTCGGAGGTGGAGGGAACGAGGAGAAGAGGGAGACCAAATTAGAGGTGGAAAGATGGAGTGAAAAAGATTTTGTGTGATCGGGGCCTGAACATGCAGGAGGGTGAAAGGAGGGCAAGAAATAGAGTGAATTGGAGTCATGTGGTATACAGGGGTTGACGTGCTGTCAGTGGATTGAAGCAAGGCATGTGAAGCGTCTGGGGTAAACCATGGAAAGCTGTGTAGGTATGTATATTTGCGTGTGTGGACGTGTGTATGTACATGTGTATGGGGGGGGGGTTGGGCCATTTCTTTCGTCTGTTTCCTTGCGCTACCTCGCAAACGCGGGAGACAGCGACAAAGTATAAAAAAAAAAAAAAAAAAAATATATATATATATATATATATATATATATATATATATATATATATATATTTCTTTTCTTTTAAACTATCCGCCATTTCCCGCATTAGCGAGGTAGCGTTAAGAACAGAGGACTGGGCCTTTGTGGAATATCCTCACCTGGCCCCCCTCTGTTCCTTCTTTTGGAAAATTAAAAAAAGAAAAAAAAAAACGAGAGGGGAGGATTTCCAGCCTCCTGCTCCCTCCTCTTTTAGTCGCCTTCTACGACACGCAGGGAATACGTGGGAAGTATTCTTCATCCCCTATCCCCAGGGATAGTCCGGCGCTAACGTGGATTGTTGATTTGCCATGATAAGTCTTCATCATATATATATATATATATATATTTTTTTTTTTTTTTATACTTTGTCGCTGTCTCCCGCGTCTGCGAGGTAGCGCAAGGAAACAGACGAAAGAAATGGCCCAACCCCCCCCCATACACATGTATATACATACGTCCACACACGCAAATATACATACCTACACAGGTTTCCATGGTTTACCCCAAACGCTTCACATGCCTTGATTCAATCCACTGACAGCACGTCAATCCCGGTATACCACATCGCTCCAATTCACTCTATTCCTTGCCCTCCTTTCACCCTCCTGCATGTTCAGGCCCCGATCACACAAAATCTTTTTCACTCCATCTTTCCACCTCCAATTTGGTCTCCCTCTTCTCCTCGTTCCCTCCACCTCCGACACATATATCCTCTTGGTCAATCTTTCCTCACTCATTCTCTCCATGTGCCCAAACCACTTCAAAACACCCTCTTCTGCTCTCTCAACCACGCTCTTTTTATTTCCACACATCTCTCTTACCCTTACGTTACTCACTCGATCAAACCACCTCACACCACACATTGTCCTCAAACATCTCATTTCCAGCACATCCATCCTCCTGCGCACATCTCTATCCATAGCCCACGCCTCGCAACCATACAGCATTGTTGGAACCACTATTCCTCAAACATACCCATTTTTGCTTTCCGAGATAATGTTCTCGACTTCCACACATTCTTCAAGGCCCCCAGAATTTTCGCCCCCTCCCCCACCCTATGATCCACTTCCGCTTCCATGGTTCCATCCGCTGCCAGATCCACTCCCAGATATCTAAAACACTTCACTTCCTCCAGTTTTTCTCCATTCAAACTCACCTCCCAATTGACTTGACCCTCAACCCTACTGTACCTAATAACCTTGCTCTTATTCACATTTACTCTTAACTTTCTTCTTCCACACACTTTACCAAACTCAGTCACCAGCTTCTGCAGTTTCTCACATGAATCAGCCACCAGCGCTGTATCATCAGCGAACAACAACTGACTCACTTCCCAAGCTCTCTCATCCCCAACAGACTTCATACTTGCCCCTCTTTCCAAAACTCTTGCATTTACCTCCCTAACAACCCCATCCATAAACAAATTAAACAACCATGGAGACATCACACACCCCTGCCGCAAACCTACATTCACTGAGAACCAATCACTTTCCTCTCTTCCTACACGTACACATGCCTTACATCCTCGATAAAAACTTTTCACTGCTTCTAACAACTTTCCTCCCACACCATATATTCTTAATACCTTCCACAGAGCATCTCTATCAACTCTATCATATGCCTTCTCCAGATCCATAAATGCTACATACAAATCCATTTGCTTTTCTAAGTATTTCTCACATACATTCTTCAAAGCAAACACCTGATCCACACATCCTCTACCACTTCTGAAACCACACTGCTCTTCCCCAATCTGATGCTCTGTACATGCCTTCACCCTCTCAATCAATACCCTCCCATATAATTTACCAGGAATACTCAACAAACTTATACCTCTGTAATTTGAGCACTCACTCTTATCACTCTTATATATATATATATATATATATATATATATATATATATATATATATATATATATATATATATATATATATATATATTTTTTTTTTCTTGCTTTGTTGCTGTCTCCCGCGTTTGCGAGGTAGCGCAAGGAAACAGACGAAAGAAATGACCCAACCCACCCCCATACACATGTATATACATACGTCCACACACGCAAATATACATACCTACACAGCTTTCCATGGTTTACCCCAGACGCTTCACATGCCCTGATTCAACCCACTGACAGCACGTCAACCCCGGTATACCACATCGATCCAATTCACTCTATTCCTTGCCCTCCTTTCACCCTCCTGCATGTTCAGGCCCCGATCACACAAAATCTTTTTCACTCCATCTTTCCACCTCCAATTTGGTCTCCCACTTCTCCTCGTTCCCTTCACCTCCAACACATATATCCTCTTGGTCAATCTTTCCTCACTCATTCTTTCCATGTGCCCAAACCATTTCAAAACACCCTCTTCTGCTCTCTCAACCACGCTCTTTTTATTTCCACACATCTCTCTTACCCTTACGTTACTTACTCGATCAAACCACCTCACACCACACATTGTCCTCAAACATCTCATTTCCATATATATATATATATATATGGATGTTAATGTGCTGAGAGGTGCAACTGGAGGGATGTCTGATCATTATCTTGTGGAGGCTAAGGTGAAGATTTGTATGGGTTTTCAGAAAAGAAGAGTGAATGTTAGGGTGAAGAGGGTGGTGAGAGTAAGTGAGCTTGAGAAGGAGACCTGTGTGAGGAAGTACCAGGAGAGACTGAGTACAGAATGGAAAAAGGTGAGAACAATGGAAGTAAGGGGAGTGGGGGAGGAATGGGATGTATTTAGGGAATCAGTGATGGATTGCGCAAAAGATGCTTGTGGCATGAGAAGAGTGGGAGGTGGGTTGATTAGAAAGGGTAGTGAGTGGTGGGATGAAGAAGTAAGAGTATTAGTGAAAGAGAAGAGAGAGGCATTTGGACGATTTTTGCAGGGAAAAAATGCAATTGAGTGGGAGATGTATAAAAGAAAGAGACAGGAGGTCAAGAGAAAGGTGCAAGAGGTGAAAAAAAGGGCAAATGAGAGTTGGGGTGAGAGAGTATCATTAAATTTTAGGGAGAATAAAATGATGTTCTGGAAGGAGGTAAATAAAGTGCGTAAGACAAGGGAGCAAATGGGAACTTCGGTGAAGGGCGCAAGTGGGGAGGTGATAACAAGTAGTGGTGATGTGAGAAGGAGATGGAGTGAGTATTTTGAAGGTTTGTTGAATGTGTTTGATGATAGAGTGGCAGATATAGGGTGTTTTGGTCGAGGTGGTGTGCAAAGTGAGAGGGTTAGGGAAAATGATTTGGTAAACAGAGAAAAGGTAGTGAAAGTCTTGCGGAAGATGAAAGCCGGCAAGGCAGCAGGTTTGGATGGTATTGCAGTGGAATTTATTAAAAAAGGGGGTGACTGTATTGTTGACTGGTTGGTAAGGTTATTTAATGTATGTATGACTCATGGTGAGGTGCCTGAGGATTGGCGGAATGCGTGCATAGTGCCAATGTACAAAGGCAAAGGGGATAAGAGTGAGTGCTCAAATTACAGAGGTATAAGTTTGTTGAGTATTCCTGGTAAATTATATGGGAGGGTATTGATTGAGAGGGTGAAGGCATGTACAAAGCATCAGATTGGGGAAGAGCAGTGTAGTTTCAGAAGTGGTAGAGGATGTGTGGATCAGGTGTTTGCTTTGAAGAATGTATGTGAGAAATACTTAGAAAAGCAAATGGATTTGTATGTAGCATTTATGGATCTGGAGAAGGCATATGATAGAGTTGATAGAGATGCTCTGTGGAAGGTATTAAGAATATATGGTGTGGGAGGAAAGTTGTTAGAAGCAGTGAAAAGTTTTTATCGAGGATGTAAGGCATGTGTACGTGTAGGAAGAGAGGAAAGTGATTGGTTCTCAGTGAATGTAGGTTTGCGGCAAGGGTGTGTGATGTCTCCATGGTTGTTTAATTTGTTTATGGATGGGGTTGTTAGGGAGGTAAATGCAAGAGTTTTGGAAAGAGGGGCAAGTATGAAGTCTGTTGGGGATGAGAGAGCTTGGGAAGTGAGTCAGTTGTTGTTCGCTGATGATACAGCGCTGGTGGCTGATTCATGTGAGAAACTGCAGAAGCTGGTGACTGAGTTTGGAAAAGTGTGTGGAAGAAGAAAGTTAAGAGTAAATGTGAATAAGAGCAAGGTTATTAGGTACAGTAGGGTTGAGGGTCAAGTCAATTGGGAGGTGAGTTTGAATGGAGAAAAACTGGAGGAAGTGAAGTGTTTTAGATATCTGGGAGTGGATCTGGCAGCGGATGGAACCATGGAAGCAGAAGTGGATCATAGGGTGGGGGAGGGGGCGAAAATCCTGGGGGCCTTGAAGAATGTGTGGAAGTCGAGAACATTATCTCGGAAAGCAAAAATGGGTATGTTTGAAGGAATAGTGGTTCCAACAATGTTGTATGGTTGCGAGGCGTGGGCTATGGATAGAGTTGTGCGCAGGAGGATGGATGTGCTGGAAATGAGATGTTTGAGGACAATGTGTGGTGTGAGGTGGTTTGATCGAGTGAGTAACGTAAGGGTAAGAGAGATGTGTGGAAATAAAAAGAGCGTGGTTGAGAGAGCAGAAGAGGGTGTTTTGAAGTGGTTTGGGCACATGGAGAGGATGAGTGAGGAAAGATTGACCAAGAGGATATATGTGTCGGAGGTGGAGGGAACAAGGAGAAGAGGGAGACCAAATTGGAGGTGGAAAGATGGAGTGAAAAAGATTTTATGTGATCGGGGCCTGAACATGCAGGAGGGTGAAAGGAGGGCAAGGAATAGAGTGAGTTGGAGCGATGTGGTATACCGGGATTGACGTGCTGTCAGTGGATTGAAGCAGGGCATGTGAAGCGTCTGGGGTAAACCGTGGAAGGCTGTGTAGGTATGTATATTTGCGTGTGTGGACGTATGCATATACATGTGTATGGGGGGGGTTGGGCCATTTCTTTCGTCTGTTTCCTTGCGCTACCTCGCAAACGCGGGAGACAGCGACAAAGTATAATAAAAAAAAATAATAATAATATATATATATATATATATATATATATATATATATATATATATATACAAATCCATTTGCTTTTCTAAGTATTTCTCACATACATTCTTCAAAGCAAACACCTGATCCACACATCCTCTACCACTTCTCAAACCACACTGCTCTTCCCCAATCTGATGCTCTGTACATGCCTTCACCCTCTCAATCAATACCCTCCCATATAATTTGCCAGGAATACTCAACAAACTTATACCTCTGTAATTTGAGCACTCACTCTTATCCCCTTTGCCTTTGTACAATGGCACTATGCACGCATTCCGCCAATCCTCAGGCACCTCACCATGAGTCATACATACATTTAATAACCTTACCAACCAGTCAACAATACAGTCACCCCCTTTTTCAATAAATTCCACTGCAATACCATCCAAACCTGCTGCCTTGCCGGCTTTCATCTTCCGCAAAGCTCTGTGGAAGGTATTAAGAATATATGGTGTGGGAGGCAAGTTGTTAGAAGCAGTGAAAAGTTTTTATCGAGGATGTAAGGCATGTGTACGTGTAGCAAGAGAGGAAAGTGATTGGTTCTCAGTGAATGTAGGTTTGCGGCAGGGGTGTGTGATGTCTCCATGGTTGTTTAATTTGTTATGGATGGGGTTGTTAGGGAGGTGAATGCAAGAGTTTTGGAAAGAGGGGCAAGTATGAAGTCTGTTGGGGATGAGAGAGCTTGGGAAGTGAGTCAGTTGTTGTTCGCTGATGATACAGCGCTGGTGGCTGATTCATGTGAGAAACTGCAGAAGCTGGTGACTGAGTTTGGTAAAGTGTGTGAAAGAAGAAAGTTAAGAGTAAATGTGAATAAGAGCAAGGTTATTAGGTACAGTAGGGTTGAGGGTCAAGTCAATTGGGAAGGTGAGTTTGAATGGAGAAAAACTGGAGGAAGTGAAGTGTTTTAGATATCTGGGAGTGGATCTGGCAGCGGATGGAACCATGGAAGCAGAAGTGGATCATAGGGTGGGGGAGGGGGGCGAAAATTCTGGGAGCCTTGAAGAATGTGTGGAAGTCGAGAACATTATCTCGGAAAGCAAAAATGGGTATGTTTGAAGGAATAGTGGTTCCAACAATGTTGTATGGTTGCGAGGCGTGGACTATGGATAGAGTTGTGCGCAGGAGGATGGATGTGCTGGAAATGAGATGTTTGAGGACAATGTGTGGTGTGAGGTGGTTTGATCGAGTGAGTAATGTAAGGGTAAGAGAGATGTGTGGAAATAAAAAGAGCGTGGTTGAGAGAGCAGAAGAGGGTGTTTTGAAAGTGGTTTCGTCACATGGAGAGAATGAGTGAGGAAAGATTGACCAAGAGGATATATGTGTCGGAGGTGGAGGGAACAGAGGAGAAGAGGGAGACCAAATTGGAGGTGGAAAGATGGAGTGAAAAAGATTTTGTGTGATCGGGGCCTGAACATGCAGGAGGGTGAAAGGAGGGCAAGGAATAGAGTGAGTTGGAGCGATGTGGTATACCGGGGTTGAAGTGCTGTCAGTGGATTGAATCAAGGGCATGTGAAGCGTCTGGGGTAAACCGTGGAAGGCTGTGTAGGTATGTATATTTGCGTGTGTGGACGTATGTATATACATGTGTATGGGGGGGGTTGGGCCATTTCTTTCGTCTGTTTCCTTGCGCTACCTCGCAAACGCGGGAGACAGCGACAAAGTATAATAAAAAAAAATAATAATAATATATATATATATATATATATATATATATATATATATATATATATACAAATCCATTTGCTTTTCTAAGTATTTCTCACATACATTCTTCAAAGCAAACACCTGATCCACACATCCTCTACCACTTCTCAAACCACACTGCTCTTCCCCAATCTGATGCTCTGTACATGCCTTCACCCTCTCAATCAATACCCTCCCATATAATTTGCCAGGAATACTCAACAAACTTATACCTCTGTAATTTGAGCACTCACTCTTATCCCCTTTGCCTTTGTACAATGGCACTATGCACGCATTCCGCCAATCCTCAGGCACCTCACCATGAGTCATACATACATTTAATAACCTTACCAACCAGTCAACAATACAGTCACCCCCTTTTTCAATAAATTCCACTGCAATACCATCCAAACCTGCTGCCTTGCCGGCTTTCATCTTCCGAAAAGCTCTGTGGAAGGTATTAAGAATATATGGTGTGGGAGGCAAGTTGTTAGAAGCAGTGAAAAGTTTTTATCGAGGATGTAAGGCATGTGTACGTGTAGCAAGAGAGGAAAGTGATTGGTTCTCAGTGAATGTAGGTTTGCGGCAGGGGTGTGTGATGTCTCCATGGTTGTTTAATTTGTTATGGATGGGGTTGTTAGGGAGGTGAATGCAAGAGTTTTGGAAAGAGGGGCAAGTATGAAGTCTGTTGGGGATGAGAGAGCTTGGGAAGTGAGTCAGTTGTTGTTCGCTGATGATACAGCGCTGGTGGCTGATTCATGTGAGAAACTGCAGAAGCTGGTGACTGAGTTTGGTAAAGTGTGTGAAAGAAGAAAGTTAAGAGTAAATGTGAATAAGAGCAAGGTTATTAGGTACAGTAGGGTTGAGGGTCAAGTCAATTGGAAGGTGAGTTTGAATGGAGAAAAACTGGAGGAAGTGAAGTGTTTTAGATATTTGGGAGTGGATCTGGCAGCGGATGGAACCATGGAAGTGGAAGTGGATCATAGGGTGGGGGAGGGGGCGAAAATTCTGGGAGCCTTGAAGAATGTGTGGAAGTCGAGAACATTATCTCGGAAAGCAAAAATGGGTATGTTTGAAGGAATAGTGGTTCCAACAATGTTGTATGGTTGCGAGGCGTGGACTATGGATAGAGTTGTGCGCAGGAGGATGGATGTGCTGGAAATGAGATGTTTGAGGACAATGTGTGGTGTGAGGTGGTTTGATCGAGTAAGTAACTTAAGGGTAAGAGAGATGTGTGGAAATAAAAAGAGCGTGGTTGAGAGAGCAGAAGAGGGTGTTTTGAAATGGTTTCGTCACATGGAGAGAATGAGTGAGGAAAGATTGACCAAGAGGATATATGTGTCGGAGGTGGAGGGAACGAGGAGAAGAGGGAGACCAAATTGGAGGTGGAAAGATGGAGTGAAAAAGATTTTGTGTGATCGGGGCCTGAACATGCAGGAGGGTGAAAGGAGGGCAAGGAATAGAGTGAATTGGAGCGATGTGGTATACCGGGGTTGATGTGCTGTCAGTGGATTGAATCAAGGCATGTGAAGCGTCTGGGGTAAACCATGGAAAGCTGTGTAGGTATGTATATTTGCGTGTGTGGACGTATGTATATGCATGTGTATGGGGGTGGGTTGGGCCATTTCTTTTGTCTGTTTCCTTGCGCTACCTCGCAAACGCGGGAGACAGCGACAAAGCAAAAAAAAAAAAAATATATATATATATATATATATATATATATATTTATATATATATAAAGAGGTATAAGTTTGTTGAGTATTCCTGGTAAATTATATGGGAGGGTATTGATTGAGAGGGTGAAGGCATGTACAAAGCATCAGATTGGGGAAGAGCAGTGTGGTTTCAGAAGTGGTAGAGGATGTGTGGATCAGGTGTTTGCTTTGAAGAATGTATGTGAGAAATACTTAGAAAAGAAAATGGATTTGTATGTAGCATTTATGGATCTGGAGAAGGCATATGATAGAGTTGATAGAGATGCTCTGTGGAAGGTATTAAGAATATATGGTGTGGGAGGCAAGTTCTTAGAAGCAGTGAAAAGTTTTTATCGAGGATGTAAGGCATGTGTATGTGTAGGAAGAGAGGAAAGTGATTGGTTCTCAGTGAATGTAGGTTTGCGGCAGGGGTGTGTGATGTCTCCATGGTTGTTTAATTTGTTTATGGATGGGGTTGTTAGGGAGGTGAATGCAAGAGTTTTGGAAAAAGGGGCAAGTATGAAGTCTGTTATGGATGAGAGAGCTTGGGAAGTGAGTCAGTTGTTGTTCGCTGATGATACAGCGCTGGTGGCTGGTTCATGTGAGAAACTGCAGAAGCTGGTGACTGAGTTTGGTAAAGTGTGTGAAAGAAGAAAGTTGAGAGTAAATGTGAATAAGAGCAAGGTTATTAGGTACAGTAGGGTTGAGGGTCAAGTCAATTAGGAGGTAAGTTTGAATGGAGAAAAACTGGAGGAAGTAAAGTGTTTTCAGATATCTGGGAGTGGATCTGGCAGCGGATGGAACCATGGAAGCGGAAGTGAATCATAGGGTGGGGGAGGGGGTGAAAATCCTGGGAGCCTTGAAGAATGTGTGGAAGTCGAGAACATTATCTCGGAAAGCAAAAATGGGTATGTTTGAAGGAATAGTGGTTCCAACAATGTTGTATGGTTGCGAGGCGTGGGCTATGGATAGAGTTGTGCGCAAGAGGATGTTTGAGGACAATGTGTGGTGTGAGGTGGTTTGATTGAGTAAGTAATGTAAGGGTAAGAGAGATGTGTGGAAATAAAAAGAGCGTGGTTGAGAGAGCAGAAGAGGGTGTTTTAAATGGTTTGGGCACAAGGAGAGAATGAGTGAGGAAAGATTGACCAAGAGGATAAATGTGTCGGAGGTCGAGGGAACGAGGAGAAGTGGGAGACCAAATTGGAGGTGGAAAGATGGAGTGAAAAAGATTTTGTGTGATCGGGGCCTGAACATGCAGGAGGGAGAAAGGCGGGCAAGGAATAGAGTGAATTGGATCGATGTGGTATACCGGGGTTGACGTGCTGTCAGTGGAGTGAATCAGGGCATGTGAAGCGTCTGGGGTAAACCATGGAAACTTGTGTGCGGCCTGGATGTGGAAAGGGAGCTGTGGTTTCGGGCATTATTGCGTGACAGCTGGAGACTGAGTGTGAACGAATGGGGCCTTTGTTGTCTTTTCCTCGTGCTACCTCGCACACATGAGGGGAGAAGGGGGATGGTATTCCATGTGTGGCGAGGTGGCGATGAGAATGAATAGGGGCAGACAGTGTGAATTGTGTGCATGGGTATATATGCATGTGTCTGTGTGTGTATATATATATATGTGTACATTGAGATGTATAGGTATGTATATTTGCGTGTGTGGACGTGTATGTATATACATGTGTATGTGGGTGGGTTGGGCCATTCTTTCGTCTGTTTCCCTGCGCTACCTCGATAATGCGGGAGACAGTGACAAAGCAAAATAAATAAATAAATACATAAATAAATAAATAAATGTATGTAAGTAGGAGAGATGGCCAGAGAGCATTATTGGATTATGTGTTAATTGACGGGCGCGCAAAAGAGAGACTTTTGAATGTTAATGTGCTGAGAGGAGCAACTGGAGGGATGTCTGATCATTATCTTGTGGAGGCGAAGGTGAAGATTTGTAGAGGTTCTTAGAAAAGAATAGAGAATCTTGGGGTGAAGAGAGTGGTGAGAGTAAGTGAGCTTGGGAAGGAGACTTGTGTGCGGAAGTACCAGGAGAGACTGAGTGCAGAATGGAAAAAGGCGAGAACAAAGGGCGTAAGGGGAGTGGGATAGGAATGGGATGTATTAAAGGAAGCAGTGATGGCTTGCACAAAAGATGCTTGTGGCATGAGAAGCGTGGGAGGTGGGCAGATTAGAAAGGGTAGTGAGTGGTGGGATGAAGAAGTAAGATTATTAGTGAAAGAGAAGAGAGAGGCATTTAGATGGGTTTTGCTGGGAAATAGTGCAAATGACTGGGAGATGTATAAAATAAAGAGGCATGAGGTCAAGAGAAAGGTGCAAGAGGTGAAAAAGAGGGCAAATGAGAGTTGGGGTGAGAGAGTATCATTAAATTTTAGGGAGAATAAAAAGATGTTTTAGAAGGAGGTAAATAGTGTGTAAGACAAGAGTACAAATGGGAACATTAGTGAAGGGGGGTAATGGAGAGGTGATAACAAGTAGTGGTGATTTCAGAAGGAGAAGGAGTGAGTATTTTGAAGGTTTGTTGAATGTGTTAGATGATAGAGTGGCAGATATAGGGTGTTTTGGTCGAGGTGGTGTGCAAAGTGAGAGGGTTACGGAGAATGATTTGGTAAACAGAGAAGAGGTAGTAAAAGCATTGCAGAAGATGAAAGCTGGCATGGCAGTGGGTTTGGATGGTATTATAGTGAAATTTATTAAAAAAGGGGGTGACTGGTTGGTAAGGATATGTAATGTATGTATGACTCATGGTGAGGTGCCTGAGGATTGGCGGAATGCATGCATAGTGCCATTGTACAAAGAAAAAGGGGATAAAGGTGAGTGCTCAAATTACAGACGCATAAGTTCGTTGAGTATTCCTGGGAAATTATATGGGAGGGTACTGATTGAAAGGGTGAAGGCATGTACAGAGCATCAGATTGGGGAAGAGCAGTGTGGTTTCAGAAGTGGTAGAGGATGTGTGGATCAGGAGTTTGCTTTGAAGAATTTATGTGAGAAATACTTAGAAAAGCAAATGGATATGTATGTAGCATTTATGGATCTGGAGAAGGCATATGATAAAGATGCTCTGTGGAAGGTAATAAGAATATACGGTGTGGGAGGCAAGTTGTTAGAAGCAGTGAAAAGTTTTTATTGAGGATGTAAGGCACGTGTACGAGTAGGAAGAGAGGAAAGTGATTAGTTCTCAGAGAACGTAGGTTTGCGGTAGGGGTGCGTGATGTCTCCATGGCTGTTTAATTTGTTATGGATGGGGTTGTTAGGGAGGTGAATGCAAGAGTTTTGGAAAGAGGGGCAAGTATGAAGTCTGTTGGGGATGAGAGAGCTTGGGAAGTGAGTCAGTTGTTGTTCGCTGATGATACAGCGCTGGTGGCTGATTCATGTGAGAAACTGCAGAAGCTGGGGACTGAGTTTGGTAAAGTGTGTGAAAGAAGAAAATTGAGAGTAAATGTGAATAAGAGGAAGGTTATTAGGTACAGTAGGGTTGAGGGTCAAGTCAATTGGGAGGTAAGTTTGAATGGAGAAAAACTGGAGGAAGCGAAGTGTTTTAGATATCTAGGAGTGGATTTGGCAGCGAATGGAACCATGGAAGTGGAAGTGAGTCACAGGGTGGGGGAGGGGGCAAAAGTTCTGGGATGGCTGAAAAATGATTGGAAGGCGAGAACATTATCTTGGAAAGCAAAAATGGGTATGTTTGAAGGAATAGTGGTTCCAACAATGTTATATGGTTGTGAGGCATGGGCTATAGACAGAGTTGTGTGGAGGAAGGTGGATGTGTTGGAAATGAGATGTTTGAGGACAATGTGTGGTGTGAGGTGGTTTGATCGAGTAAGTAATGAAAGGGTAAGAGAGCTGTGTGGTAATAAAAAGTGTGTGGTTGAGGGAGCAGAATAGGGTGTTTTGAAATGGTTTGGTCACATGAAGAGAATGAGTGAGGAAAGATTGATAAAGAGGATATATGTGTCAGAGGTGGAGGAACGAGGAGAGGTGGGAGACCAAATTGGAGGTGGAAAGATGGAGTGAAAAAGATTTTGAGCGATCAAGGCCTGAACATGCAGGAGGGTGAAAGGCGTGCAAGGAATAGAGTGAATTGGAACAATGTGGTATACTGGGGTTACGTGCTGTCAATGGATTGAATCAGGGCATGTGAAGTGTCTGGGGTAAACCATGGAAAGTTTTGTGGTGCCTGGATGTGGAAAGGGAGCTGGGGTTTCAGTGCATTATATGTGACAGCTAGAGACTGAGTGAACGAATGTGGCCTTTGTTATCTTTTCCTGGGGCTACCTCACGCGCATGCGGGGGGAGGGGGGTGTCATTTCATGTGTGGCGGGTGGCGATGGGAATGAACAAAGGCAGCAAGTATGAATTATGTATATATGCATATGTCTGTGTATGTATGTATATGTATACATTGAAATGTATAGGTATGTATATGTGCATGCGTGGCCATGTATGTATATACATGTGTATGTGGGTGGGTCGGGCCATTCTTTCGTCTGTTTCCTTGCACTACCTCGCTGACGCGGGAGACAGCGACAAAGTATAATAAAATATATTTTCAATACATATTATACTTTGTCACTGTCTCCCGAGTTAGCGAAAGGAAACAGACAAAAGAATGGCCCAACATATATATACATACACAGACATATACATATACACACATGTACATAATTCATACTTGCTGCCTTTATTCATTCCCGTCACCATCCCATCACACATGAAATGACAACCCCCTCCCCCGCACGCCCACGAGGTAGCGCTAGGAAAAGACAACAAAGGCCACATTCGTTCACTCAGTCTCTAGCTGTCATGTATAAAGCACCGAAACCACAGCTCCCTTTCCACATCCAGGCCCCACAGAACTTTCCATGGTTTACCCCAGACGCTTCACATGCTCTGGTTCAATCCACTGACAGCACGTCGACCCCAGTATACCACATCGTTCCAATTCACTCTATTCCTTGCACCTCTTTCACCCTCCTGCATATTCAGGCGCCAATCGCTCAAAATCTTTTTCACTCCATCCTTCCACCTCCAATTTGGTCTCCCACTTCTCCTTGTTCCCTCCAACTCTGACACATATATCCTTTTTGTCAATCTTTCCTCATTCATTCTCTCCATGTGACCAACCATTTCAGTACACCCTCTTCTGCTCCCTCAACCACACACTTTTTATTACCACACAGCTCTCTTACCCTTTCACTACTTACTCGATCAAACCACCTCACATCACATGTCCTCAAACATCTCATTTTCAACACATCCACCCTCATCTGCACAACCCTCTCTATAGCCCACACCTTGCAACTATATAACATTGTTTGAACCACTATTCCTTCAAACATACCCATTTTTGCTTTCCAAGATAATGTTTTTGCCTTCCATCCATTCTTCACTGCTCTATCTGTTTCCCCTTTTAGAAACTTAAAATACAAGGAGGATATGGTAAACGTGCTCTCAATGGATTGAACCAGGGCATGTGAAGCGTCTGGAGTAAACCATGGACAGTTTTGTGGGGCCTGGATGTAGAAGGGGAGCTGTGGTTTCGGTGCATTACAAATGACAGCTAGAGTCTGAGTGTGGACCAATGTGGCCTTTGTTGTCCTTTCCTAACGCTACCTCGCCCGCACGCAGGGGGAGGGGGGTGTCATTTTATGTGTGGCGGGAAAGTAAGGTGAAGTTTTCATTAGTCCTGTTGATATGTTTTTTGGACATTTCACTGACTCTTACATCAATTAACACCACACTTTCCCTGATCTTCACTGCCCTTCCACAACTGTCTCTACTAACAAACAGTAGTTCTTTTGCTGATATATATCCTGACTGGCATCAGTGGTTCAAATAATATTTTGAAATATTATTCACTTTACGTTTTTACTGGATCTATCAAATTTTACCTCGCAAACGCGGGAGACAGCGACAAAGTATAATAAAAAAAATATTAATATCAAATTTTACATGAAAGGGAAAGTTTGTGCAGACACGAGATTTGCGAAGTATAAAATGTATTGAGTGAAAAGACAAATTTTAATTTCATGAAGTCCAGCAGGAGTTGTTAGATAGCTCTTACCAATGGCCATCTTGAAGTGTATGGAAAACACTAGGTTATAAAAGTCAAACCAATCAACCCTATCTAACCCTGAACCACCCAGATCCCTAACCCTTGCCTACCTCAATGAAAAATATTATCAAGAATCACTTCCAACTTAATAAGAGAATTCAATAAAACCAGTAGTAAAGCAAAGCAAGAAATAAATGAAACAATTTGATCCATCAGTGCCACCTCATATTCACAGGAAACTATAAGTAGAGGTAAGTCACTGTTATGGATGTGGATACTGAGTGACTTTATTCTACAATGGTAATGTAGTATTCAGAGAATAGAGTAAGAATGGTAAATCATGACTTGGAGCACACAATATCTTATCCTTTGATGTTAAATATGAAAATGGGTGTGAAAGTTATGAAGACCAGTAAATATGTGGAATTAATTGCCATAAAGTTAGGAAACAAAAAAAAATTAACAAAACCTGAAAACCTCATCTTATTCCTCCTTGTACTTGAGATTTATCTTCACTTTCAATATTTTAGTTGATATACTCAAGACACACTCATGACTAAGCATCAAGATAACTGCCCCACATATACAGAGATGGTCAAACCAAACAACTGTTTGTGACAATGTCTAACCTTCCCCACAAGCATCCACTGTAAGTAGGTCCAAGCTGCTGCCATATTAACACCAGTATTTTCCAACAATAATTCTACTTAGAAATGGGAAGAGGGTAATTTCCCAATTAAGGCCTTTATCACTATCAGCTTGAATACTGAGTGATGATGTTCAGCGGCAATAGTCTAGTTACAACAGATTATAAAGATAGGTGTGGGGAATGATCTGGAGCATCATATTCTATTGAGCAATATCAAATAAGGTGACAGTGAGGGTTATGTACATTAGGAGGTGTGGACTGACTACTGTAAGATTAGATATTACAATCATAAAATATCAACATAACCTATAAAAACTTCTATGAGCCAAAATGACTGTGTTAATATATCAGAGGATCACATGGCCAGGTACTGTATAATCTTGGTTAATATCCATCACAATTTTTGCAGCTTTCATTCATGGGTGTAACTGGTAAATTTTGACATGAATATTATACACCAAGGCAAATCTTGATTGACTGCTTGGATGTTTTAGTGAGGTTTTCATATGTTCTGCTGTTTTTATTATCAGTTGCCAGCTTATATCTTCACTGACCTCATATTTTCCCTGGTACACTACCATTTTACTCATTTTCATCTAATAATATATAATACTCCAAATAATGCTTGGCAACTGTTACTTTTTCCAAACACTAGACTAGTGCTGCAGAACAAGTTCACTCAATAACCAAGAATATTACCAGTAGGAAAGCCAAACTAATTTTTTTTGTTAGGTAAGATTGTTGTTGTTGTTCGCTGATGATACAGCGCTGGTGGCTGATTCATGTGAGAAACTGCAGAAGCTGGTGACTGAGTTTGGTAAAGTGTGTGAAAGAAGAAAGTTAAGAGTAAATGTGAATAAGAGCAAGGTTATTAGGTACAGTAGGGTTGAGGGTCAAGTCAATTGGGAGGTGAGTTTGAATGGAGAAAAACTGGAGAAAGTGAAGTGTTTTAGATATCTGGGAGTGGATCTGGCAGCGGATGGAACCATGGAAGCGGAAGTGGATCATAGGGTGGGGGAGGGGGCGAAAATTCTGGGAGCCTTGAAGAATGTGTGGAAGTCGAGAACATTATCTCGGAAAGCAAAAATGGGTATGTTTGAAGGAATAGTGGTTCCAACAATGTTGTATGGTTGCGAGGCGTGGACTATGGATAGAGTTGTGCGCAGGAGGATGGATGTGCTGGAAATGAGATGTTTGAGGACAATGTGTGGTGTGAGGTGGTTTGATCGAGTAAGTAACGTAAGGGTTAAGAGAGATGTGCGGAAATAAAAAGAGCGTGGTTGAGAGAGCAGAAGAGGGTGTTTTGAAATGGTTTGGGCACATGGAGAGAATGAGTGAGGAAAGATTGACCAAGAGGATATATGTGTCGGAGGTGGAGGGAACGAGGAGAAGATGGAGACCAAATTGGAGGTGGAAAGATGGAGTGAAAAAGATTTTGTGTGATCGGGGCCTGAACATGCAGGAGGGTGAAAGGAGGGCAAGGAATAGAGTGAATTGGAGCGATGTGGTATACCAGGGTTGACGTGCTGTCAGTGGATTGAATCAAGGCATGTGAAGCGTCTGGGGTAAACCATGGAAAGCTGTGTAGGTATGTATATTTGCGTGTGTGGACGTATGTATATACATGTGTATGGGGGTGGGTTGGGCCATTTCTTTCGTCTGTTTCCTTGCGCTACCTCGCAAACGCGGGAGACAGCGACAAAGCAAAAATAAAAAAAAAAAAAATTTCATGGGCTGTTCATCTTTTACATATGTTTTACCTACTACAGTGTACATCCCAAATTTTCTCCGATCTTCATAACTCACGACAATCTCCATATTTGGTAACAAAATTATCATACTCCAATGCTCAATCTATTCTGAATGCTATAATCACCAATGAAAAAAATCTCTATACTGAATGCTAACAGAATGGCAGCCTCAAGCTGAAAATTACCATATCCATTACCAATGAATTACTAAATGTCATTTTGTCATATCAATGGCCTTCTGAATCAAGTTACTTCACTGACGCTCAAACAAACCTTTTATCAAAATATATCTCAATCATCTCCATTTAAAAAAAATCACTTTAGTTACTAAATATGTATGCCATTTTCCTTTTGGACGTATAAATATTATATACGTATGGTAATGGAAGTCAAGGGCAACAACTTAACCTGGCTTTTAACAAAGACAAACATTTCAAGACCAAATACGAGTCAAATTACCATAACCTACATTTACTGTGTGGATTATTAATCAAAACAGTGCTTACGGAATCACTATAAATATGATACTTAAATGTCACACAGGAGAAAATGAACATGCAGGATAGTCTGCCAGGTAATGAAGCTGATTACCTTGGTGACATCTACAACCATCACCAACGTAGAAATGAAGTCACCTTTACATCATCAATTAATCTAACTTACAAGATCAGACATCAAAAGCTGTCAAACTACCTGAAAACATTGCAATTATGAGAGGTATTCAGTGACACTCATTTAAAGGCATCTGCGGTTCATGAAATATCTGACAAATTTGAGTAATAAAGAATTTGACATTACCCCTCGGCCATCCTGCCTTCTGCTGTCGTGTAAACATTGATCGACCTGCCATCTGGCGGCTGACCCCCAACACCCGCCACGTTCAACATAGAAACAACATCTAATTACTTAACTACAAGGACTGTGTTCGTCACCTTCAATACCCATGGACTTTACACAATGTGATATCATACGAAAAATTCCTCCATGATAATTTGTACACAACTTTTTCATTTTTCAATAGCGTTACGTAGTAAATTTGTTGATCATTGTTGAAGAAAGAAGGCCTAAAACGTATGTGGTCGCCCTCTTCCTTTATTGGGGGTAATGTGGAAAACTAAGTGGTTCCAAGATGAGATTCATGAACAAATATACATTTTTTTAATTGTTTAAAAGTGGAGACGAATGTCAGTAACTGGCCATGGAGGGGCAACCGAACCACTCAGCGAGCGTAGTGAGTCCAGCGTCAACCGATGTAAACAATAACAATGGTTCATCGTTGGCTATTCATCTAGAGGTCAGTTGCCTTTATTTCATTCAATATATTTTTAGGACGAAAGTTACTAGTGAAATATTTTATTAGGAAATGTGGCAGACACTGAGCTTGAGAAGTGACTTGGTAAATATGATTTATATAAATGATGTCCAACGCAGTGAAATCCTCGCTGCGACGTGTGTTATTACTGCTGGTTCCACACGCAGTTCATGGAATTATTCACATCTTTCCCGGTCATTTTTATTTTTATTTTTTCTGTAAACCCGACCAACCATCTAACCACGTATTATACGTAGGTTATATCTCATTTAGCAGTACAATTAATTACAAAATTGTACGTGTCCGTCTGTGAATTCATTTATTATGCAATCAGATCGTTTCCTATATGATAGTATTTCCTGCTTTACGCACAGTTGGATGTAGCTTGAAAACTCGCCCAATCGAAATGGACTTTATCCTTGACACTGAATGTATTGCCATCTTTGTGTAGATTTATTAATTGAAAGTTTTTAGATTCGGATTACTTTTGAAGATACCCACACGTTTGTATTTGTAGTGCAAACATAGATATAACAGTAGTCCGATTAACTTTGAAAAATATCAGGTTATCGCCTATATATCCCATGATTTATGTGACACTTATGTTGAAAATAATGTGCAAGACGTCTTTGAGCACCATAATCCTTATGTGATCAACTGGAGCAATGAGCATAACAAAACTAGGTGGCTGGAGACAAAGCTGCGTTGTCTTTCTTGACAGCTGAACTGAAGGCCGGGTTGTTGGAGTTGCAAGAGTTTGGGAAGAGTTTACTGGAGGGTTCTTGAGAGTCTTAACTGGAGAGTTCTTGAGAGTCTTGACTGGAGGGACGGGTTTCAGGAGTCGAAGAATCTGGGTGAGATATTTTTAAGAGTCCATAGGTGTTTGACAAGCCAGGCCTGTTGCTTAGGTTTGGGGGGTGGGGAGAACAAAGGGACTCCCCCCACTCTCTTGACGGGAAAAGGTCTACTATTGTCATCATAGTGATAATTCATGATGAGATGTAATATATCATTTATTTGTTAAACACTCTTATTCTTATGTTCGAAAGTGCCTATGGGTAGCAAATCTTAGCTGTCAATAACCATGCAAACTGCCTTCATCACTCACCCTCACCTCTCCAGGGACTAGGTGCTACATGGAATAATAGTCCTACCTTTATGGAAATGAGTGTTGAGTGGAGGGACGGCTTCCAAAAGTTTTAGACTTTTGAAAAGGGTTGTTGGAAGGTTCTTGGGAGTGCGACAAGCTAGAAATTGTAAAGGAAACAGAAAAGTTATTTGGTTTGAGGGCTCTCGGCTATATCTAAGGGTTGTACTCTTTTTAATGAAGGGTTCCATTTATCTGTATGAAGTCAATGAACCATATAACTTAGAACAAAGACTTCTTTGAAATAAGCCGTCTATTTTGTGCAAACGTCTCAGTGGGTTGAATATTCACCAGCCTGGAAGGTAATTAGACTGGATTCATGTCTTTCACATCTTTCATATATTTTGGAGAAAGAAAACGATTTTCTGAGGTCGTTTCCAATGTCTAATGTGTTTAGTCAATGACATAAAAGAAATATATTTTTTAAGTAGTTACACCTTGAAAAGGACTGTTTTCTTTAATGACTCATTCCTGATGTTTAACTTGATGCATAACTAAAGAGAAATCAGACCAACTAATTGCATCTTTTATTTATTGAATGTGTGATCCCAATACTGGAATCTGACCAGCTGCTCTTCAGTTAAATATTTCTAATATGAGGTAGGTTTCATTTAAGTCTCGTATTACAATTGTTTTTGATATCCATATCAAAAGTTGTGTTAACACCATTTACTTAATACCACATTTTTTCACATGCTTTTAAATTATCAGTTTAGTTGTCTCAATGTTTCTGTACGGTATTTTCCACATGTGGTACGGATCGATTGAGGCATAATATATGTACATACTTTAACAGACACATTAGAGCGTACACTTCTCGCTAAATGATAAATCTGAAACCCTCAATTTGTTAAAAAGTTTTGTGTAAAAGATAAGGCACCTGAGACATGGTTGCGTATGTGTAAAGATCCACCAGGTTCAAGCCTGGCATGGGTTTTTGTCAATGACAGCTCATTCTTTGGTGACACAAGTCAGATTTATGTTCTGAGGGAAGAATTACTGCCAAAAGTCGGGTGTTTTTATGTGACTGAGTGTAGTGGGCTTTGAACGTATGTGTTGTCTTTGATGTGGAAAGTAGCGGAGACGTAGTCATGGATCTGTAGCCGTTCAGAACTGTCGACACTGAAAATGGGGGAAAATCGTCTTGTATAAAAACTCACTAAACTGTTTACGACCATTAATATGAGACCATTTTGGTGAATACATTTTTGCTCAGTTTATAGACGAAACTAATCCTTGGACGAAGTAGGCTTGATTTTCATATTAAGGGAAACAGTAGATTAGAGTTTTGTAACTGTATTAAGGGAAACAGTAGACCTCAGTCTATTAAAAGAGATCTAACCTGGGGATCTTAGCCCTGTTTCTGTGACCCACTGAGCACGACTGTGTGACATGAGCATATCATGATCCTTGAGTATGATTGCCTTACCTTAGGTCAGGTCAAATGCTAGATTAGTATGCTCAGGGGTTGTGCTTTTGTGCTCAAGGATCGTACCGTCGTGCTCAAGGGTCGCACAGTCGTGCCTAAGGGTTGCACCGTCGTGCTCAAGGGTTGCACCGTCGTGCTTATGGATCATACCGTCGAACTCACAGGTTAGAATAATTGTGTATTATTGGTAGGAGGTAGATCAACAGTACAGAAATTAGAGGAAATGTCGGCTGGGAAATGTACCATAAGCCTAGATGAGAAAATATAGTTCCATTCTCTCCAGTGCAATTAGTAAAGCTAACTGAAAATTGAGGAACGCTTGTGGAATCATCGAGAGGTCACTGGCACAGAAAAATGAAATACCTTCAACTGAAAAGAGAGACACTTTTGAGGAATAATGGGCACAGAAAAGTCGATGATACATGAAAAAGTAACCTTTGTGAGGGGGTTGATACAGTAAAAAGTCGATCCGATGAAAAATGGACCTCCACTGAACTGTAATTGGTACTCTAAAAGGTCAGTGCAACCGAAGAAGAATTAACCTTCACTGAACTGTAATTGGTGCAGTAAAATGTCTAGCGGAAAATGACATTTTTTTTGAGCAATAACCAATATAGGAAGACGTTCGCTTTTCCGTTCATTCTTATGACTTGAATATTTCCGCGCTGCTTCCGGGCTTGTGACCCTATCTTATCTAGGTAGGCGCGGAATGGATGGGCGACCGGACCGGGAAAAATACCGATGTTGGAACAGGAGGGATAGTGTTGGACCGCGGCCACCATATGGAAAGTGAGGCTCGCATGAGAGGTTGTTATGCTCTACACTTCCAGACCTCATAAAAGCAGGGAAAATCTAAAATACATTATCTTTATATCTTTATAAAGCAGTCAATATTGTTCCGCGTATTTCACACAAGTCGGTAAAAATAATTGATATCGTCATCGGAAATTCCTCTGTGACTTGAGGAAATCTAGTTTAGCTTTGTAGAAGCGAAACCTCCTCGTTTGTAAGATCTTGATTAGGAGTAACAACCCACCCCTTAAACAACCCGTACATGTGTTTGCTCCTTAAACGTGTGTTCGCAGTCCAGCTGTAAGATCTGTACACTCTGTTTTCAGAGAACCGACTCTGCGTCTCTCCCTAATCCTGAGTGAGAACCTAGAACTCATGCATTACCCACCATAATGTTTAAATAGAAAATACAATCGTGAAACAAGAAAACTTTTTTATTTATATAAAATTGAGCCAGTCGCGATTTAGTAAAAGTAATCAATTTCAAGTCTGCTGCAACTAGAAACGAGTTATCTCCCAAGCTGCATATCACATGAAGTAGTGTTTGTCTGAATTTGTAGCCATTAATTCCAATAATACGTTCGTAATAGTATGACTCGTCCTTACGCTGTTTATACCGTTCATAGCAGCAGTAAGTGAGGCAGGTATTGTCATGGTTCGGGAGACCTTATTTACGATGGGTCTGGAAACCTCCTGCATGAGAAAGGAGTGCGTGGAAACCTTATACATGACAAGTGTGAAATGTAAATTAAAGGAGCACATAATTTCGGTATGGTAGCACTGGGCATGGGAAAATAAGAGATAGAATTTATTCCAGGACAGGAGAGGGTACAAAATCCTCTTAGATAACAAAAGTGAGAGGGATGATTGAACCCCCTTGCATGAACAGAGGATGAACAATGCTGTCCATGCCAATCATGAGAGGTATGAACGGGAGCATATTAATGACGAGCTACGCTGCCTCATGACAACATAATGCACAAAGCTATACAAGAATCTTTTGAACTTCATGATAATAGTGAGGCAGATGACTGCCTTTGGAATGCATTATGAACGTAAGTGTATCAACTTTTGTTGCAATTTGAGGGTTAAAAAGACCCGTATAATGGTAATAAATTTTCTAATCTTCTCTAGCACTCCTCCTGAATCGTGTGACGTGATCGAACAGCTTTAAGGAGGCTCACAGTTATCTAAAAAGCCTTTTAGAAGCTCCACGCTCGCATTACACCGAATTCACTGCTCATTCGGTATAATAAGGTAACAGGCTAAGCCGCATGTCGCTATTCCTGGGACGACTCAGGTTGAGTAGGCCTGGCAAGGGTTAGGATACAAAGCTTCACGTAGGTATTTCCATCTGCTCTTGTGATAAATGGAATATTAGCTGTGGAGTAGTACATGTGATTTTGTTTACATTTTTGCCCCAGAGAGTCCATAGTGTAAAAGTTACATAATTTTTTATTTAGAAAAAATAGTGTACACACATTTTCTAATCAGAATTATTTTTTCCATTAGTTAATATTAAAGATCAGGGAGATAGTTCTGTTCTTCTCCGCGATTAACCCAGTTTCTGAACAAGTTTGCTGCTTTTCGCGTTCACAGGAAAGTGGTTTAGACCGTATCTGGGAAAGCCTCACCTGGCGCATATCCCCAGAAGCGTCGGAGACCTGCTTCCTCGATGTCTGGTCCAGTAGTGGGCATAAGAGTTCGGATTCTACATCAGTGATGAAAGAAAAGGGATGAAGTATTATGATAATGAAAGCAAGCCAGCACGCAAAAACACAGATTAGATGTGGATTAATGCAGAAAATAAAAGTAATAAACTTGATCATTTAGGAAACCAGAAAAAAAGAGAATGAAATAACTAACATCAAGGGAGAGAAGAGTAAGAGGTGCTTTATAGGCAAAGTTAAGATAATGCTGTTTATTTATAAAAAGATGAGTAAGAGAATACGTACGCGTAAATGATCGTAAAAAAAAGAAAGACGAAGAGAGTGAAAGACACACCAAAACAAAGGAAAAGGAAGAGTATTGAAGAGATAAAGAGAGCAAACCCACCCTCATCTTAATCTGATATTGTGACGCTTACGAATGAGGAAGTTGGTGAGGTAACCGGATGCCGGGCAACTCTGCTGTGAAAAATGCTGTCTGAGGAAAGACAGACATAAGAAAATAACCAAGCAGTCTGGAGCATTCTCGGGGGGATGTAAGAGCTCCCAGTATGCTACGATACCTTGCCAACCCTACACCAAACCACCACTTCACCCTGTTAGCCTTACACCAGACCACCAGTTCACGCTGCTGACCCTACACCAGACCACCGCTTAACCCCGTGCTGTCAACCCCGCAGACCATAACCACACCCTGACAACTTCTGTACTTGCTGGGTTCATTACTATGGTAGAGACGACATGAGGACGTAATCTGTATGTAATTACGGTATTCCACAGGAAATAAAAATATTCTTTGAAGTTCTTTAAAAGGTAGAGTTAACTCTAAAGACGGGAGTGGGGAAAGAACCCGAATTTAGAGCAAGATATGTTCGGAAAAAAAGTAAGTTATGAGAACAAGTCTAATAATGGAGGGAAACGGAGTCCGTACTATAACATCCAGAATTTTGGTTGTATAAAGTTGAGATAATTGAAGAAATGTTTGGAGGTTATGAGGATACTGGATTCACTGAATGTCGATGGTACCTAACACCTTGGCTTAGGCTTGAGCCTGATGGACATGATCCACTCGTGAGACCCAGTCTCATGAACTTAATCATACAATTTTTTTTTTATACGCTTGTGCATGTTGTCTTTCGCTTAAGCATTTTCTCCTTTGCATGTACAAGTCCATTTGCTTGCTATCTTTCCCAGTGTTTTACAGGTTACAATCGTCAGAGCGACTGATCTGTAGTTCATCGCAACTTCCCAGTCTCGTTGTTGATGAAAAGACACTTGTATGTGCACTTCAACTCTCCTGATGCTTTAAGTGGTATCTTGAACAGAGACTTGATCAAGAGTAACAGCACACTTCCTCAGCACATGGACACAGATATCATCATGACGCTTACGGGTCAAGGCTATATAGTGATCTATTCATGTCTTTTCGAGATATCTCAGTGTTTGACAAGACTTACTCCCCTCAAACTCGCTCCTACTGGGGTTATAGTGTTTTCCTTGTGTAAAATTACTTAAGAATCTCTCACCTAGTTCCTTATATATGCTCACATCATCCGCTACAACTCATTCCTCTGAATACCTTATCTTCAATTGACAATTTACCACTTAAATATATGGAAGAGCTTTGGATTGAATCCCGTCTTGTCCACAATACTTTGTACAAACTTGCTCTCTTCCTCCTTTCTTATCTTGCTGTACTCGGGCCTTACTCTCTTGTACTTTTGAAATGCATGCTCTCTGTATTGTTGCTACATCTCTGTATAACCTCTCATAACCCCTGCTTTCGGACGTTCTTTGTTGAACCACATCTCTTTCTTTTAGCCTTCCCTTGGCATCTGAAGGAAGTAAAGGTGCTACTCATGTTTATACTCCCTCAATGTAAATTTCATAGAATCTTCTATATGACAGTGATATACCTCGTGGTTACAGGATTCCATTTCCCAATATACATTCTCATAGTAATTATATAACAGCTCAGTGTTGTTTTCTTTCTCCTCCTTGAGCCTGGTTTCACCTTTTTGTTCTTTTTACGTCCTCATATCGTACGAATCATAAGAGGAAGATCTAGTGACCATTCTGTATATCATACATACTATTTTTATAAAGTGTCATGTACATTATGTATACTATGCATATTGGTGATCATAATGTACATTATATTATGTATAAGAGTGATTATAGTCTACACTATGTATGCTAGTCATCATAGTGTATACTATGGATACTGGTGATCATAATATAAACTATGTATAGTGGTAATCACTGTGTACATTATATATGCTAGTGATCTTAATGTATACTTTGGATATTAGTGATCATAATGTACCCTTTGTATAATAGTAATCACTGTGCACATTATGTATACTCATAATCTTGGTGTATAATATGTACATTAGTGATCATAATGTACACTATGTATACTAGTGATCATAATGTACACTATGTATATTAACTTTCTTGCCTAGCTTTACTTCACTATTTCTCATATACCTTTGCTTCAGAATCCCCAGATCTCAGTGCCTCTACACCAGTCAGTACCTTCGGTGCTTGCTCATCAGGCCCAGACTATGCCCCTGTTTCCCGCCCTCTCTAAGTTAGCAAGGCTTTGGTGCCCATGGTTTACAGGTATTTACTTTATGTTGTTCTGACTCAAGGATATCCATAGATGAATCTCTTCACCTTTTCCTCTAGCACTAGTCATTCATTACACCTACTTCACTATAGTATCATCCCTTACAAATCCCCACAGTTGATTTGATTTTGTTACCAGTTTGTTTTGGAGTACTTTTTTGCGTGTTGCGGGGAAATAATTTTTCACTCGTGTTGCCCCGCCTTTACCTTGTTTGTATGTACAGTGTCTTTACACCTATGTACACACACACACACACACACACACACACACACACACACACACACACCAACCTTACGTACGTATGTATATGTATCTATTTTATTTATCATTACATGTTTGTAGATATGAGGAGGGAGTTTTACACTCGTGGGGCCTCTGCCTCTTGTCCTTGCATTTTTATCATATATGTTTTTGAATTTAACAGTCGTGTACTTCGTGTATGTCCAACTTGTTCCACTTGTTCATAATTCTTTTGATGAAGAGATTGTGGATTCCTTGCATCTCTCCCGGCGCTTCTTGTGCTTCACTTCCTATTGTGTTCTTTTGTCCAGGATCACCCCTCGCTAACTGAAGAGTACTGTTCTACCTTGACCCCGTTGTGAACTCTAAGGCATTTGTGTATAGTTATCATGTCTCCCCTTATCCTTCCATCTTCCAGTGCAAACAGACTGAACTTCTGAAACAGTTCTGTGTGATCAAGTAACCTTGTAGACGTTTCTGTATTTGCTACCAGCAGCTTCACTTTCATTGTTGAGTCTGTTCCAGTCACTTATCACACTTACACTAATGCAGTATGTCTCTGTATTAGTATGTATACATGGGTGTGTATCTGGTTATGTGTCTCTATGTGTACCTGTTCTTCGCAAGTATGCGTATATTGTCCAACAATTTACTATACACTAACTGAAAGGAAAATTGATGACATGTCAGATTCACCCCATGGGGATAAATGTCGAAAGAAAGAAAAACAAAAAAAAGTAAGGTTAACTGGAAGGTCGCAGTAATACAGACAAGACACAAAAAGTAGAAAAATAAATCGGAAAATGAATTAGGATGAGAAACACCAAGCCGCCATGGTGATGGGTTAGGAAGGGTCTTAGTGTGGGCGACAGGTGCGCCAGCAGCAGCAGCAGTAGAGTGTACACAGCAGCGGTGAGGCTACATTATACCAGCCTCCCTCCCTCCCTCCCTGGCAACCCATCCTTGCAACGACAATAACAGTAATGATGATAATGATAATGTTTATCATAATAACAATAATGATGATAATAATGTTTATCATGACAACAATAACAATAATGATGATAATAATGTTTATCATGACAACAATAACAATAATGATGGTGATAATAATGTTTATCATATCAACAATAACAATAATGATGATGATAGTAATGTTTATCATATCAACAATAACAATAATGATGATGATAATAAGAAGTAACAGGAGAGTTTCTGTGTGTGGCGAAATGCTCAGTGGAGGATGACATGGATGCGGTACGAGCAGTAGGATGGGTAACAACATGTGATACAAGAGGACTGGGCGCACTATGAGCCAGCGTCTCTGTATATATGTGACTAACACTCCAGGAAGACGATTAATGACAGTCAGCGGAGGATTACATGGACGCACCAAGAGCAAGATGATCCGCCGTCCTTCCATCAGGTGCTTCGATCTGCGAAATTCTTCCTGTACGATCATAACCATGCTTTCCACACGTGCATGATGACATACACAACATGACGTGGATGCTTTGATCTGTACGTGAGTTTGGGCCACAGGAATAGAGAACACGTACGCTTCAAGGTTGAGTGATGGACCCAGATGTAGCGAGAACCTGAGCGATACCATCCCTTGTGTGTATGTAGGAGTCTTGTGTCTGAGGCATCCACGTACCAGATGGACGGGCAATATGTACAGGGTCACCCATGAGTACTGTTGTGGGGGTCGTGTGTAGTGAGTGGGTGCCCCAGCCTTAATCTGTTGTGATGTTATGTAGCGTCTGAGTCTTTGTGGGTGTAATGAGGTCAACGCTGCCCCACCCTACACCAGCTGAAGGTCAAGCCGTCTTGGTAATAGCGACATTTACGCAGTTTGTAAGAATAAATGTGTGAGGGAGACGGCTGTTTACATTGCCTCAAACAGGGCATAAGTGTGTGTGTGTGTGTGTGTGTGTGTGTGTGTGTGTGTGTGTGTGTGTGTGTGTGTGTGTGTGGAAATAGGGGAGAAAAATAGGTGTGAAACGAGAGAAAACAGGGCCTTGGTTTACTTGTGTAACGGTGGGAAGAGAATACACACGAAATCTGGAAGGGGGAAGAATATTTCAAGATTGTGAGCCAAGCATGAGGGACATCCCACAAAGAGGAAAAAACAAGAATGTGAGCACGCGTAGTCTCATCGTTCTGAGACGTGAGGGAAGATCCACCAGAGCCGGCGAGAGGTGGGCTCGATTTATGAGGTAGGGTAGAGAGGCATGTGGAAACCATATTGCACGTTGGAGATTAGATTTCCCGCGTCTGGGCTACGCTGAAGATATGTATGTAGAACAGATTCCGTGATTTAACCAGTGAGTGATGCGACGTCTATGGGTCGTTAGTTAAAGGTGGAGGAGCCAGAGGAGTCCACGTTGACCATGGAGGTTGGTAAGTATGGTGCAGATGGGGAGAGCGCTGGAACAGAACGAGAACTTATTTGAAAAGTATCGGGAAAATGGCTCAATGTCGGAAGTATATGTCCGCCTGTATCCACAAGCCTCCTCCTCTGACTCATGTCGACCAGAGTCGCGAAGCCTTTTGTGTAACTGGAAACAATCCTTTACTGGGTCTACTGTGTATCCAGGGACGCCACTGTGTCCAAGGACACCAGTATGTGTCCAGGGACCACATGTGTGTTAAGGGACGCTACTGTGTCCAGGGACACCAGTATGTTCTCAGGGATCCCATGTGTGTTAAGGGACGCCGCTGTGTGTCCAGGGACGACGCCACTGTATCTCTAAGAGCACTTGCATTTGCTCAGGTGCGTCTCCTTGTGTACTGAAACGCACCTCTTGAGCGTCCAGAGACGCTCCTGTTCCTTGGAAAGGTTTGAGTGTGCACAAATGCTCATGTGTGTTCTCAAAGTCTCTCCTGTGTGCTTGGAGACTTCATGGCGTCCAAGAGTATTCCTTCATGACCAGGAACTTGAGGAGCTCTTATGTGTATGTGTGCCCAGAGACGCTCCTGTGTCCGACGACGGTTGCGTGTCCAAAGATGCGCTCTTGCATATCGGGAGACTTTCCTGTGACATTCCGATTTCTTCCTTGAACCTCGGAACGTTCCTCTGCCTTCAGGAATACTCCTTTTCTAAGAACGTTCTGTGTCAAAAGACCCGTGGTATGAAATTCCTATTGGTGTCCAGAGACACTCAGGTGTCTAGCAACGGCCCTGTTTGCCCAGAGACATTCTTTTATGTCTTTAGATACTGTTGCCCATCTGCAGAAGCACTCATGTGTCCAGGGAATTTTCCTTTGTCTAAGAATGACCCTGTTTGTCTGGAGACACTCCTGTGAGCTTAAGGGTACTTTTGTACTCCCGGAAATATTCCTGTGCCCAGAATTACTGCTGTATACCCAGTCTGTGTTGTGTCCAGAGTCACTACTGTGTGCGTTCTGAGTCACCAATGTCTATCCACAGTCACTGCTTTATATCCAGGATCACTGCTGTGTGGCCAGGGTCACTACTGTGTGTTTCTGTCACTGCTTTATGTGATTAATACAACTGTAGGTGATTAATACACCTGCACGTGATAACTTCAACTGTAGGCGATTAATACAGGTGATAACTACAACTGTAGATGATTGATACAACAATAGGCTATAGCTACAACTCTAGGTAATTGATACAGTAGATCATAACTTAAGCTGGAGGTGACTGACACAGCAACATGATAACTACAAACATCAGGTGATGTCAGAGACAGAAGGCAAGAGATATAGCGGCAGTGATGACTGCAAGAGCAGATGATAACTACAGTAGCAGGTGATAAAGCAACGTATGGTAACAACAGTAGCAGGTGCCATAACCAACAGATGGTAACAACAGTAGCAGGTGCCATAACCAACAGATGGTAAAGACAGTAGCAGGAAATAAACCAGCTGTTGATAACTACAGTAGCTGGAGAGATAAACCAACAGGTAAAAACTACAATAGCAAGAGAGATAAACCAGCAGATGAAAAAGACTTCAGACTGGAACACATATTAGAGTGAATGAAGAAGATGAATTGTTTCACTTTATGAAAGAGACAAATCTAGATATTGCTGGACTTGCAGAAATCAAATTAAGATTGAAAGAAAACTTGTAAAGAATTATGAGAGTTATATATCCAGATGTACAGTGGAGGGGAAGAATGAAATGTTGAGTTCGAAACAATAGTGGGACCAAAGCTTTCAAGAGACACAAAAGCCTTAATTTGATAAAGGGAAGAATAATAAGTGACACCATGCCAGTACTAAGAGTTTATTTATATTTTCCATGTCTGCGCCTCAGTAGGGTCTCCCAACACAAAGGAAATACTTATTAATTGGATAATGAACTTGAAATACTTCTTAGTATTGAAGAAAAAAATCATTGTAATGGGAGACGAGTGGTAGAGTTAGCAATGATTAAGGACATGGATTACAAGGTAAATAGATAGATGTATTAGGGACATATGTATTATGAAATTTTTTTTTTTTATCAAGAATCATGTAATTACAAGGTTTGAATAAACAAGATACACTGTTCAGTTCGACAATATAAAATAATCATGATAGACTACTTTCTGCAGACTAAAAAATCTCTCGCAATATTAAAGTCTCAGGAAACAAAACACCAGAACCTAGATTGGAATATATCACTGAAAGAATATAAAGTAGAGCGTCTGAAACGAAAACTTAAAAAAATGCTCCTGATAAAGATGGATTATTTATCAAACTAAAAAAATGCGTAAGCTAGCAAAGAGTATTAGACATTCAGAATGTGAAAGACGATTCAAGATGAAAATGGTGTTTATTGTTTAGAGTAGACGCAATTGAACTCAATGAAAAAGGCACATTATTGATATATATATATATATATATATATATATATATATATATATATATATATATATATATATATATATATATATATATATATATATATATATATTGAACGTACCACAGAAAGATTCAGATAAGGAAATAATGATATTTGGTCTTCACAGAGTTTCTATGCCAGATGGTAACTGACTTCACACACTAACTATGAAAATGTACAGGTAGTGGAAAACATCACATGGATTATCACTGGCAATCATATTGTTATCATCATCATCAATGTGTCCTCAGATTTACTATCAGCCTCATCACCTACATCGTCACAAAATTACCATATCAGTGTTTTTTCGTTTTTCTTCTCTTAAAATGATAGTTCAGTGCTAATTTTTGTTTATGCTATGTTAAGTTATCCTAGGTCACAATTAACCTTAATACAAATATAATATATCTGGTACAAAGAAGAGAAAGCTCTCACCAAAGGTACCCCTATACCCACTGAAAAACCAAAAAATGTAGAATGCAAACCAAAATATCACTCCCAGACGTATGCATGAAATGCAGTTATAAATTTATATAAAGAATAGAGTTTTGTTTGGAACGTTAACAAACTTGATTCATAGTTTAGCTAAATAAACCTATCTAATGCTTTGTTAATTTACCAGATCGTGTTTGAGAAAGGCTAAATTCTTATGTACCTTTTGGTGTACGTAAATCATGACAATATGCATTAAGAAATGTAAACAGTTGACACTAGTATCACCATGTGTATTACAGAAGGACATTTATTTGAGGAATTTACTTATTGTTAGATTTTCTATTTCATTAACATCACTGTTAGTTGCATACCTATTCGACTCAGAGAAAGGCTGAGCTCTCCCAGGACCTGAGAATTTCACCAAAAAATGGAGAAAAGTTTATTTTGAAGTGCATTAGATATCCTTATCCAAGACATCCCAAGTATATCATGTACCTTTACCATCATTTATATAAAATACTTTGGAACATTTAACTAACACTTACATTTGTACAGATTAGATACCTTTACTTGTGACATAAACTGTCATATTACTTAATAATCTTTGTTTTGATACGTATGATAAAACTAGCGTTGCGCTTAAATTGCTTTTCCTCTTTGGCGTTGTTACTAGGCAAGACTACTTTTAAGATAGGAAAAAGGCAAGACTAATTTAGAAAAAGAAATAAGTACATGATGATCTTCATATTTTTGTGATCGAGATACAGCAAGATAAATGTAGCACAGTTAACTATTGCTATTGACTAATGGAGCACACATATAAATGAGGGAGCAGGTTCTGGTGAATGTTATGATAGCGGTAAAATGGCCGCAAACCAACGCATGATTCATAACTCACACGCCATAACATTAGACTGACCTTTGAAGTATTATAATTCTACAACAGTTTACTCAGAAGTATATATAATACTGTCTGGTGTTAGTCTGCCACACCAAAGCAGTGGTTTAAGAGAGAGAACGAACGACAGAGGGATAGAGGGCGTGGCTTGGACTTACGCCTGGAAGATGTTCCTGATGCAACCGCACTTATTGCGTAACTCCAAGGCTTCCTGTTGAACGTAAATCTGCGTGAATATCTCTGCTTCGGATTGTCAGGGATGAAGTGTCGGTATTTTCTCTGTTCTGAAAGTTTGTTGTACCTAATCAGGGATTTTTCACAAGTTCCATTACAATTATTGGATTAACGTAACTTGGTTTACTGTTAAGATCCCCAAGTTTCTTTAATACAATACCGTTTTAGCCAACTTTAGTTATCTTCACATACGTTTGCGAAGGTGTGTTGCGTTAACCTTCGGTTGTGAGCGGATGGAGACCTGTTGGATCAAGTGTGGAACTCGTATCACGTGGGGCAAGGCGAGCACGCGGCGGTGGGCGCGTGCGGTAGTGGTTTCCTCCACCGCCGCCAGATGGCAGGCCACGAAATCGATCGCTGCCTTAGCCAGATATAACCCGGCTGGTGACAGTGGAGTGCACGTCTAACAGCTGCGTCCTGGACATCCTTAGTTTTCGTCATTCAGCTCAAGTCTCCGGTCCTGTAAACAGGTAAGCATCTAGTTAAGGGAAAGGCCTGCCATAGGCTAGGAGAGGACAGTGCTACGTCTTCGACTTGCAGAGTTATTTATGCCAGAAAGTTCAGTGGGCGCGCCACATGCAGTGTAAGACGCTCTCCGTGCGTCCAGTTTTTGTTGACACGTGCCTCTCCGCTCTCTTGCTGCCCGGCAGTGCACCTGTGTGCCGCTGTAACCTTTGCCCAACTTCTGCCCAGGTCACAGGGTTCAGAGAAGGCCGAAGTAGTTGTGCCGAAACGGTTTAGGCGATCGATGACGAATTGTCAAGCCCCGGTATTAGAACCTGCATTCAAGGGACTGGTTACGAAGCGGTGTTGGTAGGTGATGGGGAGGCGAGGGAGGAGGTTAGGGAGGGCACGCAGGCAGGCAGCCAAGCAGGCAGGCAGGCAGGCAGAGAGGGAGGGAAGACCGCAGTCCAAGTTGGGCGTGGTCAGTAGGTTGTATCGGAAGGTGACAGACGACCTCGAGACACAGATGTTTCACGATTCATTGAATCCGATGAGACTGAAGAGGCAAATATCCAAGCAAGGTTACGTTCCCAGGTGAGGCTGCAGAACGGACTGGGTCAAAGTGGGGTTGCTTGTATTCTCATACTGACACTCCCGGCGAGTGCAGCATGGGGACCTTGTTCATTGTACAATACTAAGCTAAACGTAGTCCTTAGAGCTGCCGAGTTTAAATAGAAATTAGATAAGATTAGCGTCTTGAAGCGCGGGGAAATTAGGTACCATGACCAGACAAAATATTTAATGAAGAGTATGTTGTGTGGTGGTAGGGGGTAACACGGCTGGACAGTTATCGATTTGTGTGATGCTGTGGTTACATGTGGCTGCCTCACTGCTGTTATTTATGCCTTACGTTTTGATGTCATTTGATTTACTGTCACTGTGTTTACTGTGCTCTGTTTTAGAATTTTAGGCAAATGCACTGAAAACCGTATGGGAAATGAATTATGCTTTGCTGTTGATAAAAGCATTGATGCTGCGTTTACAGGCGGTGGTACTCTGTTCTTCATAAGGAAATTTCCGCTGTGCAATAAGTGCTTTTGTGATGTTTATGTCATTTTTGGTTTTGTTTTGGTTTGAGCATCATACGGTCTTCATAAGGCGTGGCCCCCGGTGTGTTTGTCGCGATGGTCAATGTTGCATTTCCTTTCGTATTTATGAGAGAATGGTATACACATGTGTTTCTGCTAAACAATATGTACGTAATGGGAAGGATTCATGCTTATGGAGCCCTGTCTTTAACTTACCCTTATTTCCCGAAGCTCTGTTATTCTTTTTAACGTCATTGCATTGCACAATTTCTGGGTATTGCAAATATGTGCTGTATTAAATTTGTAGGTAAAAATACTGAAATTTGACTTCCCAGAAATCATACAGCTGTTGCTTTTTCTCGTAGATTCAAAGTTTTATAACGAATTATGAAAGAGGAGAGAGGGGATTGTACATTCCTAAATATAATCTTGAACAATGTAAAGTATTCTGGTTGACATAGTTTTTTACTGACTGGGTTTTTAAAAAAACACTTGAATTTTTACCCAAAGTCAGTCTCAAAACGAAGGTTAGAAATCCTAAATCCGAATGCCTTTATACTCACATAAAGGTTGTGAAAGGAAAAAAGCTGTCGGCTTGGCTAGTGCTGCCTTGGGATTGGGGGATGAAGGGGTATTGCGCGGAAATTGAAGGTGAGGGACATGGGCGTGGCTAGAGGGATGTGGGTGGGGTCATGTGACATAGATGTCGTATAAAAAGGAAGATGGGTGTGGTCAGAGGAATGTGTAAAGGGTTTGTCGAAAGGATATTATTAAGTAGACTGGTTTAACGTTGGGGTACATGGGGTTAGGACAGGGTAGATGTGTGTCGTGAAGGGCACTGTTATCGAAACGAAGACATAGGGAGACTTGATTGAGATGATAGGAAGATGGGTGTGGCCTTGAAGAAAGGTTTTAGTAGGGGTTTGGGACCTGGTGAAGGCGCGGGTATGCGGACTTGGATATGGTTCTGGGGAACTTTGTTGTGATCACAGTACATGGAAATGGTTATGAAGATATTCGGAAAGCATGTAGGTACTTGGATGTAGTCAGGGGAAACTAGTATAGCCAGATGGTTGTGGCATTCAGGTAGACATTGAGGGTTGGTGTAGTTACTAGTAAGTGGGTGTGATCAGAGGAGAAACAGGTGTGATTGATTAAGCCTTTGAGCGCGATGGTACGATGCTATAGTATGATAGCCTATGATAGCCTGGTCTTTGACTTGACCCCATTAAGGGTCGTGATCAAGAGTTGAAGGACAGTGGGTTGATATATGATAGTTATTTAACAACGAAAATATTTGAATGTCCAGAGGTTACGGTTTGACATAACCTGTGGTTAACGGAAGAAATAGATTTTTCTCTTTTTTGTGAAGATCTGGAATTTGGTGAGTTGAGAGTGGTTATGTCTGTGGCTTGTAAGAAGGTCCGTGTTTGCAGAATAGGAATAATAATATGGTAAACAAGACAAGGTAACATAGCTTTGAAAATTAGGTGATTTTTTCGCCTGGATAATTTTCTATATCCAGTATTCGCATAATTGAAAGTTTGGATCAAGTCAGAGAAATGTTACTCTAGTATAGGATCCTTGAAACTTTGATATACAACAGTACACTTTTTAGAGTATATTTTCGTTTTATATAAACATTTGATTATGGAGTCGGAATTCTCCCCGTTTTTTTCAGCCTTGTTTGTTGGGAAAGGGAACTTGGTATTTAGAGAAACAGTAAGATTTTTTCTACTAACATCCAGGGAAACTCGGATGTTTCTGTAAAGAGAAGTGATTATGAATGAAATCGTTTTGTGTAGAGGCAAAAGATGAGTTTTGAGATTGAACTTGAATTCCTTCACAGAAAAAGGTATAAGACGTATATTAGGACAGACGTAGTAAGCATGATTTGCTTTAAAACTTATGCGCAAAACGACGGAATATGAGTGGTCGTCGTACTTCTGGAATGGGTCGTGAGAGAATTGTGGAGCATGCGTCCTACCATGACTGTGGCTCAGAACGCAGGCATATGGCGCCGGTCGGTTGAGAAAACCGGGTGCCTCTCTGCGGCGGGTGACTCGAAGTAAATTAAATGATATTGTTTAGGTTATTGTAAGGATGAAGCTGCACTAGATATAATCCTACTTAACTAGGTTGACTGTAATATAGTTTTGACCAGTAAAGTAGTCTAGAAACAAGGGCGACTAATTGATTTTGACCAGTTAGGTAGCATAGCGATCTGCATTACCCAGGATAAGGATGTTTAACAACCTAGCATTACCCAATCTAGCCTTATTATCGTAGTATGGCAGTTTATCTGTGTTTATTCAAGAAACCAGCCGTTTTGTCAGCGTAGGTAGGTATGCAGGTGTAGGTGGGCAGCCAGGCTTTAACCATTTCAAGAAAACCTAACATAATTCAGTGTATAGAAACCATTCTAGGTTAGCATGACCCAGTGTAGGTATGCAGTCAAGCCTCACCCAGTTCAGTATCCTGCGTGGTGAGTGTAGCCTCCTCGAAAGCAGTCATTCGTGTTAGGCAGGTTTCTTAGTTTAGTTCAGTGTAGCTTGTCTATATGTAATAATTTACCTGTAGGTGGCTCAGTTCTTATAAATGAACGAAGTGCTTGATGCTTTAGGAATTTCGCATATATATTTATATATATATATATATATATATATTATCCCTGGGGATAGGGGAGAAAGAATACTTCCCACGTATTCCCTGCGTGTCGTAGAAGGCGACTAAAAGGGAAGGGAGCGGGTGGCTGGAAATCCTCCCCTCTCATTTTTTTTTTTTTTTTTTTTTTTATTTTTCCAAAAGAAGGAACAGAGAAGGGGGCCAAGTGAGGATAATCCCTCAAAGGCCCAGTCCTCTGTTCTTAACGCTACCTCGCTGATGCGGGAAATGGCGAATAGTATGAAAGAAAGAAAAGAAATATATATATCTTTCTTTCTTTTTCTTTCAAATTATTCGCCATTTCCCGCATTAGCGAGGTAGCGTTAAGAACAGAGGACTGGGCCTTTGAGGGAATACCCTCACCTGGCCCAATTCTCTGTTCCTTCTTTTGGAAAAAAAAGAAAAAAAAAAAAATGAGAGGGGAGGATTTCCAGCCCCCCGCTCCCTTAATAAAAAAATATCTACGAAACCTAATAATCCATACTGGAACTCTTCTCATGTCATTTAAAAAATGATACAATTATTTTCACCCTAACTTCAATGTGCATGGCATGTAAGGGGAGGACACTATATTTCCCTCTCATCAAATTACTGAGGAAAACTTTTATGATTGCTGTGTAACAATTTGGGCACTGATGACTGAGTTGTCTGAGAAGAAAAGGACCACTGTAGTTGGAGAACTGTGATCCACTGCACTTTGGCAAGAAAGCAGATAACTGTAATATGCAAAAAACTGTAAAATATGAAATAAGATAAATGTAAAAAAGTGCGACTACAAGTGAAAAAATCATTTATTTATATGGTTTGAGGGAGAAACATTTAAAGTCTATCATGTGTTGAAATTAGCATAAAATGCCATTTTGAATATGATGTAACACATTCCAAAAATACAAAGTAGTTCTTTTTCGTAAGATACCATAAGGAAGTTTAAGAAAATAAAATAGTCTAAAAATAAAATAGTCTAAAAATCAATGTAAAAAAAGGAAATCAGTTTCTTATATATTTACATACATAATGCACTGTGGAATTAAACAAGATTTGAATATCTGAAGGCCTCAAGACCTTATGGCACTTTAGAATTGGAGTATAATGCACAGACTTATGATAATGTGCTTCAACTTGTAACAAGCTGGAAAAAATTGTCTAAATATATATATATATATATATATATATATATATATATATATATATATATATATATATATATATATATATATATATATATATATATATATATATTATCCCTGGGGATAGGGGAGAAAGAATACTTCCCACGTATTCCCTGCGTGTCGTAGAAGGCGACTAAAAGGGGAGGGAGCGGGGGGCTGGAAATCCTCCCCTCTCGTTTTTTTTTTTTTTTTTTTTTTTTCCAAAAGAAGGAACAGAGAATTGGGCCAGGTGGGGGTATTCCCTCAAAGGCCCAGTCCTCTGTTCTTAATGCTACCTCGCTAACGCGGGAAATGGCGAATAGTTTAAAAGAATGAAAAAAGATATATATATATATATATATATATATATATATATATATATATATATATATTATCCCTGGGGATAGGGGAGAAAGAATACTTCCCACGTATTCCCTGCGTGTCGTTGAAGGCGACTAAAAGGGGAGGGAGCGGGGGGGGCTGGAAATCCTCCCCTCTCGTTTTTTTTAATTTTCCAAAAGAAGGAACAGAGAATTGGGCCAGGTGAGGGTATTCCCTCAAAGGCCCAGTCCTCTGTTCTTAACGCTACCTCGCTAATGCGGGAAATGGCGAATAGTTTGAAAGAAAGAAAATATATATATATATATATATATATATATATATATATATATATATATATATATATATATATATATATATATATATATATATATATGAATCCAAGCCGGTGACATTAGTCCCAACTGTAGATTTCCAGTATACTCATGGCCACAGTCCCAAATGCTTCTCCACAAAGCACTACCCCATCGGATGTTCCTTTTGCACTCTTTTGGTTTCACTACCGCTTCATGTTACTGTTATCCATTACAGACTACTCAGAACATTGAAAATGTAGCAGCCACTCAAACAGCAACTCACACACACACACACACACACACACACACACACACACACACACACACACACACACACACACTTCAGTAAGTACATCGCAAACAAAGCACATCCATATTGAAGTTATCCAACAAACTCCAAGCGATTGACCACCCAAGTCAGGCTTAGACACCTCTCCATTAAAGATATACCCATCAGAAACCACACTCCCCAGACAAACACGGGTCACACTCTTCTGCGCTCTGGACATGGCCCAGCAGTACAACAATACAAACACCGTTTCAGCATAACCCAAGACCCTTCATGCCTACGATGCAACTACCATGAAGACACTGAGCAATTTGTAGTCAGTTCTCCTGGGCTCTGCACATTGGACGCACTTACATCGCAACATTTCATGATCTGGACGTAGTAAGTATATATGTGTCAAGATAGGTAGATAATGAGGATTTGGTTATTGAAGTTTTATCTCGTAGTATTACTATGGTACTCAGTATTTGATGTGGTTAGAGAAGTTGATGAATTACGTATGGCTTTGAAAGTGAGATTATACAAGTTTGGTCAACAGGATTTCCGGTTTTTGTGTTTGTCAAGGTGATGGACTCGAGTGATACGTAACCTCTTTAGCATGACTGGTATGACGCCATATTCTTTGACCTGACCTTAAAGCTAGGTCATCATACCTAAAAGTCGTACTGGAGGGTGTGTTAGATAAAGGATGACACTGTAAGTGACGTGTCTACAGTGTCACCTACGCCTTTGGACCCCATGGTTCCCTCCTTGTATACGGCCAGCAGAGTTGTGTTGCCGTGTTATGACGTGGTTGTGTCATCGTTTTCTGTCTCGTCTTTAAGTGGGTGATGGTGTCTGCTAAATTTGGATTAAGATACTGTCCAGGTTCGATTTCAGGTTCGTTTTTAAAAAAGTGACCATAAATGGCCTCTTATTAGAATTAAATGTGAGTAAGGGTGCAATACAATACTTGCAAAGTAGGAGTTAATGCTATTTGTGTTAAGCCGCGTTGATCTGACAGATATGAGTTACATGACTAAAATTACTCCAGTTTTCAAACGAACAAAAGAGTGTCAGAACATTTTTTTCTTTTAATTTTCCATAAAGTAACGTGGTTTCATGCAGTTCTACACTTGTTAATTTTCCACGGGTGTTATGCTTACCATAAGATAACTTGAGAGTCTTCCCTGAACCATGTGGGATTTTCTCACATTCATGACTAAAAAAGAATTTGTTAATGTCATGCAGATGGTGCTGAAAAAATAGCATGACTTGACTGGGAAAATGCTTATTGATGTCTGTGAGCGAAGGTACGTTGTGGGATCGCCTTTACACGGTGCATTCATATATGATCCCACTGAGTATGACATTACGATCTTTGAACACGACTGTGCTACCCTTGAACAAGACGGCACGACCCTTGAGCACGGACGGTACTGTCCTTGAGCACGAAGACGTGACCTTTGAGCATTATGGTACGATGCATCAGTATGATGTAGGTGCGAGGGGCAGTCCATAGTACCCTAGGATGGTAATATCGTGCTCACTGGGATGATACGGGGTCCATGATGCCAGTCGTGTAACCCCTGTCGTTGGTAATGTGTTCCTGTGTCTCTGTGTACAGTGTTTGTGTGGGTGTATATTGTATGATTTCTGTAATTACTTATTTGTTTCTTCCCACTTTGTATTATACGGTGAGGGAGTCTTACACTCTTGGGGCCCCATCTCTTGGATTTTCTGTCATCCTACTACTTTTTAAGTCTCTGTATGCTCTCCGCATTCACAGTTTCATCATTCAGTGTATTCCGGTCATCCACTAGTCTCATCAAGATGTAAAAGTACTTCTTGACATCATTACTAGCATGTCTCATGCTTAATTTTATGTTATGGCCTCCGTGTGCTCTGTCCTTACATCTTTCGAAGAACTGTTCACAGGTGATATCAGTAAACTTGTTTAAAAACAAAAGGTTGTAGTCAGGTCACCCCTCACTCTTCTCTCCTTCATGGTGAGCAGATTTAAGGCCTTGATCCATTTCCTGTAAGTCATCATTCTTGATTCTGATGTCAGATTTGTTGCCCTCCTTAGGGCCTTCTCTACTGTTTATCTATCTGTGTATATATATATTTTTTTTTTTTTTTATACTTTGTCGCTGTCTCCCGCGTTTGCGAGGTAGCGCAAGGAAACAGACGAAAGAAATGGCCCAACCCCCCCCCCCCCATACACATGTACATACACACGTCCACACACGCAAATATACATACCTACACAGCTTTCCATGGTTTACCCCAGACGCTTCACATGCCTTGATTCAATCCACTGACAGCACGTCAACCCCTGTATACCACATCGCTCCAATTCACTCTATTCCTTGCCCTCCTTTCACCCTCCTGCATGTTCAGGCCCCGATCACACAAAATCTTTTTCACTCCATCTTTCCACCTCCAATTTGGTCTCCCTCTTCTCCTCGTTCCCTCCACCTCCGACACATATATCCTCTTGGTCAATCTTTCCTCACTCATTCTCTCCATGTGCCCAAACCATTTCAAAACACCCTCTTCTGCTCTCTCAACCACGCTCTTTTTATTTCCACACATCTCTCTTACCCTTACGTTACTTACTCGATCAAACCACCTCACACCACACATTTTCCTCAAACATCTCATTTCCAGCACATCCATCCTCCTGCACACAACTCTATCCATAGCCCACGCCTCGCAACCATACAACATTGTTGGAACCACTATTCCTTCAAACATACCCATTTTTGCTTTCAGAGATAATGTTCTCGACTTCCACACATTTTTCAAGGCTCCCAAAATTTTCGCCCCCTCCCCCACCCTATGATCCACTTCCGCTTCCATGGTTCCATCCGCTGACAGATCCACTCCCAGATATCTAAAACACTTCACTTCCTCCAGTTTTTCTCCATTCAAACTCACCTCCCAATTGACTTGACCCTCAACCCTACTGTACCTAATAACCTTGCTCTTATTCACATTTACTCTTAACTTTCTTCTTCCACACACTTTACCAAACTCAGTCACCAGCTTCTGCAGTTTCTCACATGAATCAGCCACCAGCGCTGTATCATCAGCGAACAACAACTGACTCACTTCCCAAGCTCTCTCATCCCCAACAGACTTCATACTTGCCCCTCTTTCCAGGACTCTTGCATTTACCTTCCTAACAACCCCATCCATAAACAAATTAAACAACCATGGAGACATCACACACCCCTGCCGCAAACCTACATTCACTGAGAACCAGTCACTTTCCTCTCTTCCTACACGTACACATGCCTTACATCCTCGATAAAAACTTTTCACTGCTTCTAACAACTTGCCTCCCACACCATATATTCTTAATACCTTCCACAGAGCATCTCTATCAACTCTATCATATGCCTTCTCCAGATCCATAAATGCTACATACAAATCCATTTGCTTTTCTAAGTGTATATATATATATATATATATATATATATATATATATATATATATATATATATATATAGTATTTAATTTTTGTTATAAGTGCGGTGACAACTCGAGAAACATATTCTAGTTTTGATCTTAATGTGAAGAACTTGCTGAATATTTCCTCTGCTTTGTATTAGAATAGTTCTGTTGTTTGCCAGCAGACAGTTTGTTTACATTAGTTTCGTTATAGAACTGACAAGATAGGGACAATGTCTGCGCCAAAGTTCCTCTCACACGCAGACTCGCGTGTGGGTGCATGTGCGTGTTTGTGTTTGCCCTCGTGTCTCGCGAGTGTACGTACATGTATAATTATATCTGTGCTCTTATGTGCGCTTGTTGAAAGTACATGGGGTTAATACACGTGTGTATTTACGTACCAGGCTGATGGGGGATAGTTGCAGCCGATGCAGTGTTTCTATGGATATTCGAACGATGAAAATTTCGCTTGTTTACTTCCCAGGTTGTCAGTGGCTGGGCGGGGGATTCAAGGTCGGAAGCTCGCTCGCTAGACGGGCACTGGGGAAATTTCCCTGGCTCTTGGCAACAGCGAACGCATTCTTCTTGAACTTATATATATATATATATATATATATATATATATATATATATATATATATATATATATATATATATATATATATATATATATATCTTTTCTTTCTTTTTCTTTCAAACTATTCGCCATTTCCCGTGTTAGCAAGGTAGCGTTAAGAACAGGACTGGGCCTTTGAGGGAATATCCTCACCTGGCCCCCTTCTCTGTTCCTTCTTTCGGAAAATTGAAAAAAAAAAAAAGAGAGGGGAGGATTTCCAGCCCCCCGCTCCTTCTCCTTTTAGTCGCCTTCTACGACACGCAGGGAATACGTGGGAAGTATTCTTTCTCCCCTATCCCCTGGGATAATCTATATATCTGTCTATCTATCTATCTATCTATCTATCTATATATGTATATATATATATATATATATATATATATATATATATATATATATATATATATATATATATATATATATATATATAAAGTACGAAAGTAGCGAATGTACGTAAGATGTAGGTAAAACCACAAGGGAACGGAAAATGCGAATTGTTAAGCGCTTTCGTATAATTACATCGTCAAGACTGAGTGCAGATGTTTAGAATCAGGATGTATTTATATACCAGCCACACAGGTCACCCTCGACGACCTCATCACCACTCTCAAGTTACAAACCCAGGTTAACTTGTCCTGGGAAGCATATTTACGGTTTCACGTGTAGTTATGTAATTTCTATAACCCAACATTTTTTGACGTATTGGTATATTTACCAGTTTTTATAAGAGACAGTTCAGCAGTATTTCTATCCATTACTGAGTTATCGTAAGTGATGACGTTAACATTGCTCTAGTATCCCACGCACAGAGCGACTGTGGTTCTGCTTTCTCCCCTGACTCCACTGTGGATAAGACTGATTCTTCCCTCACGTGTTTGACACCCCTATAACTAGACCTACACCCTTCCTTGTAATCTCTCCTCGCGCAGCACAAAAATCACCTCACGCTGTCTGAAGATGATGAAGGCGTATGGATCATTTCCTTTATTTTTTTTTTTTGTTTAGCCATGATCGGCGTCAAGTTTACGGTGTACTCCATGCTCATCCTGTGAACGGCAACGGATACGCTTAAATTAAAGAGGTCACAAAGGATCTTTCTCAGTCTCCAGTTACCTGATCATTATGAAAATTTTTACACGGTTCATTACATGTTTACGTTTTTTTTTTCGGTTTGTAAATGTATCCACAAAACGTAGAAAGTGGTCACTGTTTCTGAATTTGAGGTATGGCATTATTAACAATAAGATGGTGTTCCATTTGTGGTACAGTCTTAACGGTTCATATTTGCTTTCTTCCTCCGCTGTATTCCTCACGCCTCGCTTCCTCTCAGCCGATGTGTCTCCGTAATAGTTGATGTATCTGCCTTTCCTCTCCCGGTCAACATCGAATCTTCTCACAGTTCTGGTATGTTCCCAACACTGTGCTTTTTTATCGGCCATTACTTGTCTTCAGTAGAACCAGATACATTCAGTCGCCGACATCTCAGCACTGCCCTCCTGGATTTCCTTCAAACCCGTACTCTACTCTGGCACTCATCTTGAGGCTCATCTGGTCGTAGCTTCCGTGTAGACGCAACCTGTTCAAGTTGTTGTCTCTGAACCTCAATTTCTCTTTCTAAAACCCCAGAACAACTTTCCCATCTGTTCGTATATCTGGAACTCCCACCATTCACAGTGAACATACTCGTTAGCACTGTCACATCTAACTTGTCTTGGAGGCCCCATATTAACAACAAGTTTTTACAATTATGCTTCAGAAAAACTGGGAATCTTCTTTAAGATGTAAAATTTTCTCAGCAGTTGCTTGAGTTTTACAGGGGACTGACCTGTAATTGTTTGGAATACTGTTTGCACATGTGGGGGGGGGGGGGGGGGGTCCATCTCGACGAACGTATTAGATAGTCAAGTGCAAAGCGTTCCGACTTATAAGTTTTCCCAGTCTGACCTGGAAACTTGACCCACTTGTGTTTCACATGGTTGGATTCCTTTTCTCTATTTCATAGATATTACTTTTATTTCTGTCCACGAGAGCTGGCTGCTTGTGTGTCTCGGCAAGCTGTTGTACACATGATTATTTTGTGGTCGGTGATAAATCGAGCGAGGACCGTTGTAGGGTCTGTTTCTTTCCTTACGCCGTGAAGCTTTGGAACTCTTTAACTACCCTCGAGTGTCTTTTCTAAAAACTATGACCTAAAGATCCCTTAAATATGTTTTGCTCTTTTCTTATTTCTCAACCTTGTTACCGTTTCATTTAAGGCCTAACGTCGATGTAGACGTAAAGTCGTTGGTGGTAATGGGATAGAATTCCCTCCCCAAAAACTATCCTCGCTGGTGATGATGTGATGGAACTCCTTTCCCTGAACTTTCCACGCCACTGTGTTCAGCATTATATGAAGAAACAAATGACGGGTCGGGTTGCCATTTGGATCGTTGCCACGAGGTAGGATGAGCAAGCTGCCGCAGGTGGATTGGCAGTGCTTTATCCTGCGTCAGAGTCGCCTCACAGGTGAAGCAAGTCGCCCTCAGCCAGAAGGAAGAAAAATGAAATGGTTCTCAAGCCATTCTCGAATCCCAATGTCACTATCCTTCCACTATCTTGCCTCACGCAGTGGTTTAAACATTTATAAAGGTTGTATCATATATAAAGACTGAGCATAGATCTTTTCTGAAATCTGGGCTAAAAAAAAAAATGCGAAAAAAAATGTTTGAATATTGATAAATCAAAACGTTTTTGGCATTACCCAAAACTCTATGTAAGATATATCGTCCAACATTCGTAAATAGGCAAGTGCGTCCATATTTCTTTTTTTACGCGCGAGTGGAACGTGTGAGGCCAACAGCACGTAGTCCGCACGGGTATGACGTACCGTACAGTAGTGGTGGTAGGTGTACCACTCCTGGTGAGGAACCAGTCTTCTGTAACCCATGATATCTCTTGTTAGTCTTTCCTAACCATGTACAGTGGACCTTTCTCTCATTTAGCTAATATTCACAGTTTTTGTCCTGAAATTGGGTGGCTAATTGTTGTAATGATTTATATACATACATACGTATAACTGAATCAGTGTTTCAGTGTCTCCCAAACTATAAAACTCGCTCCAAATGTAAAATAACGTTAACATTTAGTTAGGAAAAATTATAAAGTAAAATTATTTCAAAGAAAAAAAAAGATATGACGTTGCTTTTGCTGCATTGGCATCCGGATTCTAGAGAACGCATGGCTGTTGTTTTTATTATGGTTCTCTTGCCTTAGGTTTTTTACCCATGTGTAATTGTGTTGAAGGCAGTCTTTCAAGTGCCATTTTTTATACTATTTCATAGTGTATTTCATGACTTTCCTGGGTTAAAGGCAAGAGAGAATTACATTGTGGATGAGTGTAATTCCATCTGATTACATCAGCGGGAATAGGATGTGGTCGGTGTGGGTGCCTTTAGGACAGGATCCGCTTGAGGGTTAAGCCTTTATGCAGGGCAGTATGCTCCTACCCCTACCCTATCCACCCACCTCGAGCAAGGCGGTACGATACGGCCCTTGTGTGAGTCTACGCGTCCCTCGAGCGAAACGGTACGTCTCCCTCCACCTCGAGTACGACGGTACGACCCTTGGTTATACATAATGACCTGGCCTTTGGGGATCAGGTTTGTGGCCGGGACTATCATACTCAAGAGTCGTACCGTTGTGATCAGTGGTCGTACCGTCATGACCAAGGGTCGTACTGTCTTACTTTTATATTTACACACCTCATGTAAGTGTAAGGCAACGGTGGTGATGGTGTTAGGCTTTGATAATGTAGGATGATAAAGGCTTAGCGTTAGTGGTCGTGATGATGATAAAGTTGAGTGGTGGTTGGGGTGGTGGGAGGTGAGGGTGGGTGGTAGCCGTGGATAACCGTGGTGATGCATGGCCTCTAGAGTGGTTAAGGAGACAACTGATTATATTCTTAGGAGAGTGCGTATATGCATCTTGAGCCCTATATGTCACCATTCCTACAGTTCTCGTATTGTTATTACCCTGTACGGGAGGTACTTGTACCAAGAGGTATCCTCTGTAGACGGTAGATCTCCATTGGTACCCACTGCAATTGTTACTTGTCCTGTAGCTCCCTCTGCAAGTGGTACATCTCCAGTGGTACCCTCTACAGTTGGTATTTCTCCCATTGGTACTCTGTACCGTTCGTGCCTGCTCACGGCGGTGCAGTGGCGAGGGGTGAAGGGCATCATGCACCAGCGTGAGAAGCTGTAACTTAAAGGGAAAGGTTCGATCCACCTGCATTAGAAATTGTGTTACCGTGACTCATGCTCGCCTGCAGCACCACCACCTGACGGACTGTGCCCCCCCCGACCACTCCCCCTCTCCTGCCCATCTGGCCCCTCCTGCCGTAAATGACGAATATGTATAACGTTATTTATTCACTACCGTGTTAGTTTTATATATTTTTCCAATTTTTTTGTCCTTTGGTTCAGTTGATTGTTTTATGATCTTTATTTGAAGGGTTTATGTAGTACTGTTAAAGTGGTCTATATGGTTGGGTCACTGGTGGGTATGTGATATTCTCTCCCTATCTTTTTCCCATTTCCGTGTTGGGTCTGTCTGTACTGCATTATCCTTATGCATTCTAAGGCTTCTCTTGTTGTCTTTTCTTCGTCTCCATCTCTCACCCCAAGCAGTGCGTTCCGGGTAAGTTCCTCCTGTGTATATGGTTCCCTTCACCTGGCCTCGGTCACCTACGGTAGTTCTCCCAGAGGGTCAGTAGATGAATCATGTTTACATGGAATTAAAGATTGATGTTTTGGCTTCATGAAATACTTAACCATATGGAGAGGAACTGGGCTTTTATACTGGCCACTTACTGGTTATATTCTTGTGCAACTCTAACTCCCTAGGGAAGATGGGATGGTCCTTGGGTATAGTTGCTTGACCTTTGGCCTGTAAGGGTTAGGTTAAACACGATCATACACCCAAGGGTCGTACGGACGTCGTCAAGGGGGTCGTGCTCTCGTGTTCTAGGAGGTCCTCCTCTTGTGCATAAGGGGTTATTGTTAGTTAGGCATTCTTAACGCTGCTACCCAACACTGACAGCAAAAATGGAAAAAAACAACAACAAAGCTATTGAATGTTGCATATATATATATATATATATATATATATATATATATATATATATATATATATATATATATATATATATATATATATATATATATTTTTTTTTTTTTTTTTCTTTTAAACTATTCGCCATTTCCCGCGTTAGCGAGGTATGTATATAAAATGTGATTTCAAATGTTTGGCACGTGTTTTCGTTGGGCAGAGTCGGCACATGAAGCAGTTTTTTTTTTCAGGGAATGTAATACCATCATTAGTTTTCAGTCCCCGAGGATATGTGTGCCTTTGTCATCATTAGGTCTTGACTCTTGGTTCGTTAATGCCTCACGCTTCACCAGTCTCCTCTGTAACTGGTCACACTGTTTCACTGAAACTGGGCAAGATGGTTCTGTGGTGGTTCCGTCCCGACCAGGATCCAAGGTGGGCGCTGTTACTTAAGACGGAAATTACGTCCAATAACCATTAAATTTCGTTTTCAGGTAGAAGTGGCCCCGATTTGAACAATTGCTAAAGAATGTGGAAATTTTGAAGCATGTGGTATTGGCTTTTTTGTAGGATTTATAGTTTTGCCGATGATGATGATCAGACCAACGCTTTTTCGAAAGTTATCGTAGTGAAGTCAGGTTAGTGGTACATGATCAGCCGAGCTTCTCGTATTAAGTCCTTGATTTTTTTTTTTTTTTAACGACTTGTACTTTCTGTCTTATCTTCGGGTTACCTTCCGTGTGATGGATTTGCTTGGAGTCACTTCCTTACCTCGGGAGACTCGTGAACGAGCTTGATACAAGATTTTTCCCCCCGAGCTCACGTTACGTTCAGCGTGGCTGCCTCCATAACCCGTTCATAAGGCTTATCTTCACCGCCTCTCCTCAGCTCCGTGTGGTCGAGCGCGGTGGGCACCTATGTCAGTTTATCGCCGTTGTTTTCTTCTCTTCCTCCTCTACAGAACAAGGATGTAACGTGAGTGTTTGTGGTTACGGCTGCACCCCCAAGAACCGATCAGACAGACAGACAGACAGGACTCAGCCTTACTAGTATCTGCGACCGGTTATATGAGCATCTTCCCTACCTCTACCGACTCCCCACCTCTCTTTTGATCGTCATACAGGGATTGCTGTAGATCGAGCTACGGTGGAACACACTGGGAGGAGCGCCGTCTCCCTTCTGGCTCTCTGTTTAAGAAGTTTACCAAACGCGGTGCTGATGTCGTCCAACCCACGACCGGTGGTGTGAACGTTCATGCTTTAGATATACTCACGTCGTACTCCTCTGACATAAATAAGAGGTTGGTCTGAGGAGGAGGAGGGGGCTCCCCCTACCCCACCGGCGCTCGGTTTCCCTCTCTTCCCACGGTCATGGCCGCGGTAATAACCAGAGAGAGAGAGAGAGAGAGAGAGAGAGAGAGAGAGAGAGAGAGAGAGAGAGAGAGAGAGAGAGAGTTGCCACATGACTGTCACGTCTCGCTTCTGAGGACCCCGGCCAGCCAGACCTCCAGGACTGCGGTAGTCGGTGGGTGCGAAGAACTCCTTCCTCCTCCTCTGCCATCTGCTGCGCTGCCTGCCACTCTCTTGGCTTTCTCTCCCTCCTCCTCCACCTCACAGCTTTCTAGATACGGTCTGCCATTATCCGAGAGTCAGTCAGTCAATGGCCTTAGCTCCCAGCTTTCCTCCGTATACTTTCATTGATCTTTATATATGTTTATATGTGTTTATCTCTCTCTTGTGTCTTGTCACTCTTGTGGGCACATTGACCCACGTATTTAGCCGAGAGCGTGTAACAGTCTTGGTCATATATGTAGTCCACACCTACATCTTGATTTTGTTTTGCTGTTGGTCTTGGTAGGCGATTTTCCCTGCCGATTTTTGTTGCTCCATGTGACTTTTTCCCCTTCCATATTTTAGAAGTCGCCATGTATACAAAGTGTCATAGTATGTGACTTGATGTGGTATATAATGTGACCCTTCCATCATCCTAACCTTCGTACTTATACGAATGGTACCTTCATACAGGGGCATTTTTAGCCAATGTAATGACTATGTACCAGTGAGGTAAGGGTTATGTATGGTCTCGTTTATGGGTATTATATATATATATATATATATATATATATATATATGGAGGAAGTGAAGTGTTTTAGATATCTGGGAGTGGATCTGTCAGCGGATGGAACCATGGAAGCGGAAGTGGATCATAGGGTGGGGGAGGGGGCGAAAATTTTGGGAGCCTTGAAAAATGTGTGGAAGTCGAGAACATTATCCCGGAAAGCAAAAATGGGTATGTTTGAAGGAATAGTAGTTCCAACAATGTTGTATGGTTGCGAGGCGTGGGCTATGGATAGAGTTGTGCGTAGGAGGATGGATGTGCTGGAAATGAGATGTTTGAGGACAATGTGTGGTGTGAGGTGGTTTGATCGAGTAAGTAACGTAAGGGTAAGAGAGATGTGTGGAAATAAAAAGAGCGTGGTTGAGAGAGCAGAAGAGGGTGTTTTGAAATGGTTTGGGCACATGGAGAGAATGAGTGAGGAAAGATTGACCAAGAGGATATATGTGTCGGAGGTGGAGGGAACGAGGAGAAGAGGGAGACCAAATTGTAGGTGGAAAGATGGAGTGAAAAGGATTTTGTGTGATCGGGGCCTGAACATGCAGGAGGGTGAAAGGAGGGCAAGGAATAGAGTGAATTGGAGCGATGTGGTATACAGGGGTTGACGTGCTGTCAGTGGATTGAATCAAGGCATGTGAAGCGTCTGGGGTAAACCATGGAAAGCTGTGTAGGTATGTATATTTGCGTGTGTGGACGTGTGTATGCACATGTGTATGGGGGGGGTTGGGCCATTTCTTTCGTCTGTTTCCTTGCGCTACCTCGCAAACGCGGGAGACAGCGACAAAGTATAAAAAAAAAAAAAAAAAAAAAAAAAAAAAAATATATATATATATATATATATATATATATATATATATATATATATATATATATATATATATATATATATATATATATATATATATTGCATTAGGTCACCATGATGCTCGTGATCTAGTATTTCCTAATAGTCATCAGGAAAAATGAAACATGATAAGCTGAGTGCACTTTCGTATATAATCACACCATCAAGAATGAGATAGAAGACTTGGAATAGTCAGTTGATATACAAGGAAGAGACTAAACTAAGTGTTTACCAATAGCGTCTTAATTTCGTCTGTTACTTGTATATGAACTGACTATTCTGAGTCTTCTATCTCTTTCTTGTTTCTCCCCTGACGATGTAATCATGACACGAAAGTGCACTTGGGAACTTCCCATGTTTTATTCTCCGTGGTTTTAGCATATTATATATATATATATATATATATATATATATATATATATATATATATATATATATATATATATATATATATATATATATTCCGTGCTCTTCCTGCCGCATGTTTCACCATCAGTAAGACGTCACCACTGTATCATAGTCAGCGGACGGAGAGGCGTACATTCTCCTGGAAGACCTCGCTACTAAAGGAGTACGTCATCTCTCTTCACTTGGAGTGGAGTGCAGCATGAGAGCTGCGGGAGCCTCATAAAATGGACTCTGGGGTCGTACAGTGATAATGTGAGTGATGCAGGTCCGTGATGAGGGTAGTACCTGGGTAAGAGCATTGAAAGGGCTTCAGGTCTGGCAAACGGCAGTGGTTGACAGTCATTGTTTCAACATATGCACTAGAGCGGGGTCGCTTCTTGGTTAAGGGCATAAGAGGAGGGCCAGTATATAGGGAAGACCTGTTAAGAGGAGGAGGAGTATTATCCAGATAAAGTGGGTTTGATTTGGGAAGTCATTATCTAGATAGGGGCAGTTTAGTGGAGTAATTGCCGGGATAGGGGTAACTTAATGGGACCACTGCTTGGTTTGGGTCACTTTACGGGACATTGCTTGCACAGGGATTGTTTACGGGGTCTTACTTGGATAAGGTCACTCTGGGAATCTTTACCTGTTTAAGGGTAGTTTTAAAGGGTCTGCTTAGATAAGGGATTTTTAGGGTCATTGCCCTTTTTTATGGAGCCCATTGCTTGGATTAGGGGTACTTATCTAGACCATTGTCTAGATAAGGTCAGGTTAGGAGGTCATTGCATGGTGAGGGTCATTGTTGGGGAGAGGGGTGTTTGGCAGTGTCTGTCTGGATAGGGATAATTTATGGGAGGTCACTCGGGCAGTAAGACTGTATAGGATCAGTGGAATGGGGTCATGGCGAGATTATTGTCAGACAAGGATCATTGTTTGGCTGGATGGGGCAAGTGAAGATGCCATGGGTGTTTTGAGGCTGTGGTTGGGTGTGAAGCCCTGCCTCTGAGCACAGCATACAGATGGGTGGGTCAGGGCGGGTGGCATTTCCCTGCTGAAGAGCACTTGTAGAGGGCTATATTGAGACAAGGGCGGTGGCGGAGGCCTATACGTAGACCTAGGGGCGGTGGTGGATGCGTCTATTTAGGCGTAGGAGCATTGATGGAGGCCTATACATAGGCCTAAAGGCGGCAGTTTGGGACCTATAATTAAACACCTCGGGACATTCACTGATTTCAGCTAGAATTAGACTTACTATTGACGTCCTCCCCAGACAGCTGCCTTGAGAATGTTTAAAAGGTGAAACAAAAACAAATCATAGGAGGCATCGTGATGTGAGGGACGTGGAACTGGCGCCGCCCTTGTTGTACCCCTTCGGAACGGAACTGATTCAGTTAAGTGTGACTGGTAGTTGACCTTATAGATTGACTGCCGTGTACTTGATCTGACGCCCGTGAACGGACGGACAGATGGCTTGGCACCGTACTTGCTCATGTTCACACAGTCTGGGAAGCAATGGAGGGATGGATTGCATTGTGTGCTGATCGATCGATGGTGTCATCTGGTGAATGATCAGGGAACTAGGAAGTAAAAGTCTTAGATGCGTCAAGCCAACTTGACAGTTTCGTTATCATTCAGAAGAGAAGAAGCGGCTATTTTTTTTTTATTTTTTTTTCAGAAAACAGCAGTGTGTACCAGTTTTAAGTACGGGGGAAAAAAGAATTGAATTTGTTGTTCGGTTGATTTTACTTAACCGTTAAAACGTTTAAGTAAATACAAAAATGCAAAGCAAAAATCTGTGTTGTTAATTAAAAGAATTAATTATGTATGTTAGCACAATGGGGTGGGAGTTAATGCTAGTTATTGAACATACACAAATCTTTGTTTCTATGCATGTGTGTGTGTGTGTGTGTGTGTGTGTGTGTGTGTGTGTGTGTGTGTGTGTGTGTGTGTGTGTGTGTGTGTGTGTTAACTGTTCAAGGTTATATATGAAGGACAATAATTGGTCTGTTGCTAATTATTCATTGGTATTGTACATATATACATCATATTCACTGGTTGAAAAGGAATACAAACATTATCGTCGATAAGCTTTTCACTTCAAAGGAGTCTATTATTTCCCTGCTGCTGATTGGAGCGCAGCCCTCAAGCAGCATGAGCCCCAAAGAATGGTACGCGGGTTCCGTAATTGATTATATATATACATGGGCAAGAGTCGAGCCGCATGGATTCGAATCCTTGGCGTGACAGTAAGCCTACATCTAACCCAGGTGTTCATCTTCCCTTCAGGGTTTGTCGATAAATGGGTACCTGGCTTAGGCTGAAGTGGGTTTGTGTGTATGCATGAACACACAGGAGCAAAGACACGATACTTACATATAGACAAGGCCAAGAAACGTGGCAACACAAGTGTAAAACGATGCCCCTGAAAAACACATCGTAATTATACACTCACAGATCCCCACCTCCCCCTACTAACATAACAGTGAGAGAAAACATATACATACTGAGCAACCGCCCTCTCAACCCAGTTTTAGATGGCATTCCTCCATACGACAACACCTGTCTGAAACTGCACGCACTAGACGTATACGAGTCACTCTTTCCCATCTACGTTCTGCATACCACCAATCAATCCAACATTACAAGCACCGTTTTACCATGGCTCAAGACCGTCGTGCACAGGATGCGTCTTCCACAGTGAAGACATACTTTTCAGTTCTCCTGAACTTATTTTACAGACGCACGTACACACAACATCACCTCACTTTAATGACCCGTGTTCCCACCCAGTGGACGTGGGCGACATCTTGAGTGCTGAGGGAGTATATAAAACTCCTAGGGTAGGCAGGGCAGGTGTAATATATGTATATATATATATATATATATATATATATATATATATATATATATATATATATATATATATATATATATATATATATATATATATATATATATATATAAACTTACCTTCCTGACCCATGAACCCCTTTAGAGCTTCTGTAGTAAGCTAGCCACGTCCCCCGGGCAAAGAACCACAGATCAAGAAATGCGGTGATGTGTGTTTGTGGAGCGGAGGACAGTAGTATGGAGACATAGGCGTTAATTGACATCTGAGTGGAAGTTGTACGCGGTCATGAGGGGGTCTTATGGTCCTGTGTGTTGGGGAGCGGGTTGGTGTCCAAATACTCAAGCGAGTAGGTGTAACTCGTACATGAATGGGGAGTGGGTTTTGATATTAGGGGTTTTTCTTGTAGAGTGGAGTTGTAAGATTAGTCTGGCAGGGGTTGTGGAGGGACGGTAGTGTGGTGTAATTACAGCTTGAACGTTTCATCATAGTTGTGAAGGAAGGAAGGAAGGAAGGATCCTCGAGTATACATACGTAGGCTGCTGCAGTGTGATGCGGTGTTGAGCTTTTTGTTTCTCTGTTGGGGTTAGTGGTTCGATATTTTTTTTTTTTTTTTTTTTGCTCTGTCGCTGTCTCCCGCGTTTGCGAGGTAGCGCAAGGAAACAGACGAAAGAAATGGCCCAACCCACCCCCATACACATGCCTTGATTCAATCCACTGACAGCACGTCAACCCCGGTATACCACATCGCTCCAATTCACTTTATTCTTTGCCCTCCTTTCACCCTCCTGCATGTTCAGGCCCCGATCACACAAAATCTTTTTCACTCCATCTTTCCACCTCCAATTTGGTCTCCCTCTTCTCCTCGTTCCCTCCACCTCCGACACATATATCCTCTTGGTCAATCTTTCCTCACTCATTCTCTCCATGTGACCAAACCATTTCAAAACACCCTCTTCTGCTCTCTCAACCACGCTCTTTTTATTTCCACACATCTCTCTTACCCTTAAGTTACTTACTCGATCAAACCACCTCACACCACACATTGTCCTCAAACATCTCATTTCCAGCACATCCATCCTCCTGCGCACAACTCTATCCATAGTCCACGCCTCGCAACCATACAACATTGTTGGAACCACTATTCCTTCAAACATACCCATTTTTGCTTTCCGAGATAATGTTCTCGACTTCCACACATTCTTCAAGGCTCCCAGAATTTTCGCCCCTTCCCCCACCCTATGATCCACTTCCGCTTCCATGGTTCCATCCGCTGCCAGATCCACTCCCAGATATCTAAAACACTTCACTTCCTCCAGTTTTTCTCCATTCAAACTCACCTCCCAATTGAATTGACCCTCAACCCTACTGTACCTAATAACCTTGCTCTTATTCACATTTACTCTTAACTTTCTTCTTTCACACACTTTACCAAACTCAGTCACCAGCTTCTGCAGTTTCTCACATGAATCAGCCACCAGCGCTGTATCATCAGCGAACAACAACTGACTCACTTCCCAAGCTCTCTCATCCCCAACAGACTTCATATATTCCAATGAGTCCACGGAGAAAATGAAACACGATAAGTTCCCAAGTGCACTTTCGTGTAATAATCACATCATTAGGGGAGACACTAGAGAGAATTATAAGTCAGTTGATATACATCGAAGAGTATATATAACGATGAAAAGCTTAGGGCATAGTCATTTTCTCGAAGATATATGTTAAGTAACGTACAGTACACACTTCTGTTTAGTGTACTTTTATTGAGGTGTGAGTAACAGTTAACATGACCCACAATGGAAAGCTCGAATCAGCTTCCTTAATCATACCTCTACCAGATAATTAAAGCGCGGCACCGCCATCCTGATAGGCAATTAGGGACGACACAAACTGAATTCTAATGAACTACGACTAATATACATAAACTCAATTACGCACAACACAAAATGAATGTTGGGTAAATTAAACGAAGGTAAATATATATATATATATATATATATATATATATATATATATATATATATATATATATATCCGTGCTCTTCCTGCCGCATGTTTCACCATCAGTAAGACGTCACCACTGTATCATAGTCAGCGGACGGAGAGGCGTACATTCTCCTGGAAGACCTCGCTACTAAAGGAGTACGTCATCTCTCTTCACTTGGAGTGGAGTGCAGCATGAGAGCTGCGGGAGCCTCATAAAATGGACTCTGGGGTCGTACAGTGATAATGTGAGTGATGCAGGTCCGTGATGAGGGTAGTACCTGGGTAAGAGCATTGAAAGGGCTTCAGGTCTGGCAAACGGCAGTGGTTGACAGTCATTGTTTCAACATATGCACTAGAGCGGGGTCGCTTCTTGGTTAAGGGCATAAGAGGAGGGCCAGTATATAGGGAAGACCTGTTAAGAGGAGGAGGAGTATTATCCAGATAAAGTGGGTTTGATTTGGGAAGTCATTATCTAGATAGGGGCAGTTTAGTGGAGTAATTGCCGGGATAGGGGTAACTTAATGGGACCACTGCTTGGTTTGGGTCACTTTACGGGACATTGCTTGCACAGGGATTGTTTACGGGGTCTTACTTGGATAAGGTCACTTTAGGGAATCTTTACCTGATTAAGGGTAGTTTTAAAGGGTCTGCTTAGATAAGGGATTTTTAGGGTCATTGCCCTTTTTTATGGAGCCCATTGCTTGGATTACGGGTACTTATCTAGACCATTGTCTAGATAAGGTCAGGTTAGGAGGTCATTGCATGGTGAGGGTCATTGTTGGGGAGAGGGGTGTTTGGCAGTGTCTGTCTGGATAGGGATAATTTATGGGAGGTCACTCGGGCAGTAAGACTGTATAGGATCAGTGGAATGGGGTCATGGCGAGATTATTGTCAGACAAGGATCATTGTTTGGCTGGATGGGGCAAGTGAAGATGCCATGGGTGTTTTGAGGCTGTGGTTGGGTGTGAAGCCCTGCCTCTGAGCACAGCATACAGATGGATGGGTCAGGGCGGGTGGCATTTCCCTGCTGAAGAGCACTTGTAGAGGGCTATATTGAGACAAGGGCGGTGGCGGAGGCCTATACGTAGACCTAGGGGCGGTGGTGGATGCGTCTATTTAGGCGTAGGGGCATTGATGGAGGCCTATACATAGGCCTAAAGGCGGCAGTTTGGGACCTATAATTAAACACCTCGGGACATTCACTGATTTCAGCTAGAATTAGACTTACTATTGACGTCCTCCCCAGACAGCTGCCTTGAGAATGATTAAAAGGTGAAACAAAAACAAATCATAGGAGGCATCGTGATGTGAGGGACGTGGAACTGGCGCCGCCCTTGTTGTACCCCTTCGGAACGGAACTGATTCAGTTAAGTGTGACTGGTAGTTGACCTTATAGATTGACTGCCGTGTACTTGATCTGACGCCCGTGGACGGACGGACAGATGGCTTGGCACCGTACTTGCTGATGTTCACACAGTCTGGGAAGCAATGGATGGATGGATTGCATTGTGTGCTGATCGATCGATGGTGTCATCTGGTGAATGATCAGGGAACTAGGAAGTAAAAGTCTCAGATGCGTCAAGCCAACTTGACAGTTTCGTTATCATTCAGAAGAGAAGAAGCGGCTATTTTTTTTTATTTTTTTTTTCAGAAAACAGCAGTGTGTACCAGTTTTAAGTACGGGGGAAAAAAGAATTGAATTTGTTGTTCGGTTGATTTTACTTAACCGTTAAAACGTTTAAGTAAATACAAAAATGCAAAGCAAAAATCTGTGTTGTTAATTAAAAGAATTAATTATGTATGTTAGCACAATGGGGTGGGAGTTAATGCTAGTTATTGAACATACACAAATCTTTGTTTCTATGCATGTGTGTGTGTGTGTGTGTGTGTGTGTGTGTGTGTGTGTGTGTGTGTGTGTGTGTGTGTGTGTGTTAACTGTTCAAGGTTATATATGAAGGACAATAATTGGTCTGTTGCTAATTATTCATTGGTATTGTACATATATACATCATATTCACTGGTTGAAAAGGAATACAAACATTATCGTCGATAAGCTTTTCACTTCAAAGGAGTCTATTATTTCCCTGCTGCTGATTGGATCGCAGCCCTCAAGCAGCATGAGCCCCAAAGAATGGTACGCGGGTTCCGTAATTGATTATATATATATACATGGGCAAGAGTCGAGCCGCATGGATTCGAATCCTTGGCGTGACAGTAAGCCTACATCTAACCCAGGTGTTCATCTTCCCCTCAGGGTTTGTCGATAAATGGGTACCTGGCTTAGGCTGAAGTGGGTTTGTGTGTATGCATGAACACACAGGAGCAAAGACACGATACTTACATATAGACAAGGCCAAGAAAGGTGGCAACACAAGTGTAAAAGATGCCCCTGAAAAACACATCGTAATTATACACTCACAGATTCCCACCTCCCCCTACTAACATAACAGTGAGAGAAAACATATACATACTGAGCAACCGCCCTCTCAACCCAGTTTTAGATGGCATTCCTCCATACGACAACACCTGTCTGAAACTGCACGCACTAGACGTATACGAGTCACTCTTTCCCATCTACGTTCTGCATACCACCAATCAATCCAACATTACAAGCACCGTTTTACCATGGCTCAAGACCGTCGTGCACAGGATGCGCCTTCCACAGTGAAGACATACTTTTCAGTTCTCCTGAACTTATTTTACAGACGCACGTACACACAACATCACCTCACTTTAATGACCCGTGTTCCCACCCAGTGGACGTGGGCGACATCTTGAGTGCTGAGGGAGTATATAAAACTCCTAGGGTAGGCAGGGCAGGTGTAATATATATATATATATATATATATATATATATATATATATATATATATATATATATATATATATATATATATATATATATATATATGTATATATATATATATATAAACTTACCTTCCTGACCCATGAACCCCTTTAGAGCTTCTGTAGTAAGCTAGCCACGTCCCCCGGGTAAAGAACCACAGATCAAGAAATGCGGTGATGTGTGTTTGTGGAGCGGAGGACAGTAGTATGGAGACATAGGCGTTAATTGACATCTGAGTGGAAGTTGTACGTCGGTCATGAGGGGGTCTTATGGTCCTGTGTGTTGGGGAGCGGGTTGGTGTCCAAATACTCAAGCGAGTAGGTGTAACTCGTACATGAATGGGGAGTGGGTTTTGATATTAGGGGTTTTTCTTGTAGAGTGGAGTTGTAAGATTAGTCTGGCAGGGGTTGTGGAGGGACGGTAGTGTGGTGTAATTACAGCTTGAACGTTTCATCATAGTTGTGAAGGAAGGAAGGAAGGAAGGATCCTCGAGTATACATACGTAGGCTGCTACAGTGTGATGCGGTGTTGAGCTTTTTGTTTCTCTGTTGGGGTTAGTGGTTCGATATGAAGGAATTTGAATATATATATATATATATATATATATATATATATATATATATATATATATATATATATATATATATATATATATATATATATATATATATATATATATATATTCCTATGAGTCCACGGGGAAAATGAAACACGAAAAGTTCCAAGTGCACTTTCATGTAATAATCTTATCATCAGGGGAGACGCAAGAGAGAAATATAACAGTCAGTTGATATACATCGAAGAGACGAAGCTAGGACGCCATTTGGTAAACATGCGATTGTCCAAAACATAGGAATATCTTGATATATATGTATATATATATATATATATATATATATATATATATATATATATATATATATATATATATATATATTTTTTTTTTTGCGAGGTAGCGCAAGGAAACAGACGAAAGAAATGGCCCAACCCACCCCCATACACATGCCTTGATTCAATCCACTGACAGCACGTCAACCCCGGTATACCACATCGCTCCAATTCACTTTATTCTTTGCCCTCCTTTCACCCTCCTGCATGTTCAGGCCCCGATCACACAAAATCTTTTTCACTCCATCTTTCCACCTCCAATTTGGTCTCCCTCTTCTCCTCGTTCCCTCCACCTCCGACACATATATCCTCTTGGTCAATCTTTCCTCACTCATTCTCTCCATGTGACCAAACCATTTCAAAACCCTCTTCTGCTCTCTCAACCACGCTCTTTTTATTTCCACACATCTCTCTTACCCTTAAGTTACTTACTCGATCAAACCACCTCACACCACACATTGTCCTCAAACATCTCATTTCCAGCACATCCATCCTCCTGCGCACAACTCTATCCATAGTCCACGCCTCGCAACCATACAACATTGTTGGAACCACTATTCATTCAAACATACCCATTTTTGCTTTCCGAGATAATGTTCTCGACTTCCACACATTCTTCAAGGCTCCCAGAATTTTCGCCCCTTCCCCCACCCTATGATCCACTTCCGCTTCCATGGTTCCATCCGCTGCCAGATCCACTCCCAGATATCTAAAACACTTCACTTCCTCCAGTTTTTCTCCATTCAAACTCACCTCCCAATTGAATTGACCCTCAACCCTACTGTACCTAATAACCTTGCTCTTATTCACATTTACTCTTAACTTTCTTCTTTCACACACTTTACCAAACTCAGTCACCAGCTTCTGCAGTTTCTCACATGAATCAGCCACCAGCGCTGTATCATCAGCGAACAACAACTGACTCACTTCCCAAGCTCTCTCATCCCCAACAGACTTCATATATTCCAATGAGTCCACGGAGAAAATGAAACACGATAAGTTCCCAAGTGCACTTTCGTGTAATAATCACATCATTAGGGGAGACACTAGAGAGAATTATAAGTCAGTTGATATACATCGAAGAGTATATATAACGATGAAAAACTTAGGGCATAGTCATTTTCTCGAAGATATATGTTAAGTAACGTACAGTACACACTTCTGTTTAGTGTACTTTTATTGAGGTGTGAGTAACAGTTAACATGACCCACAATGGAAAGCTCGAATCAGCTTCCTTAATCATACCTCTACCAGATAATTAAAGCGCGGCACCGCCATCCTGATAGGCAATTAGGGACGACACAAACTGAATTCTAATGAACTACGACTAATATACATAAACTCAATTACGCACAACACAAAATGAATGTTGGGTAAATTAAACGAAGGTAAATATATATATATATATATATATATATATATATATATATATATATATATATATATATATATATATATATATGTAAACAAAAGATGTATTTAATGTTAATGATATGATTTTATTAACGTGGGGGACGAGATCGATGGGCGGGGTGGGGTGGGGGAAAATTGAGCGGGCAGGCAGGCAGGCAGGCAGGAAATGGCCGACTCCAGGAGGCCGGCCTGGAAATGTCAGAGGTGAGCAGGAGCTGCCACGCTTGTGTTTCCATCATTCTGCTATCGCCCTACAAACCATTAACTGTAGATACATTAATTCATCTTCATGTAGTTACCTTATAGTGAAGGCGCAATGTGTGGCTTTTATATATACACACTCACCTTTCCATGGTTTATCCCGTGCGATTTACATGCCCTGGTTTGGCCCATTGACAGCACTTCGATCCCAGTGTACCACATCGTTCCAATTTACTGTATCCCGTGCACGCCTGTCACCTTCCTGCATGTTCAGGCCCCGATCGTTCGCAAACTTATCTATAATGTACGGTATGTCTGCGTTTGTCGTTTGATCGGTAGATGTCATTTGAAATTCGACGCATACTTATGATGGCTCTTCCCCGTGGTGGATTGGTTAAAGTGACTTTATAACGCAGATATCTTTGTGATTTTGAAGACTTTAACAGAACCAGAAAATCCGGGGCTACTTTTGTGTACATAGCAACTGACACGGTCGATCACCTGCGCCAGTCTTGGCCGTCTTGGAGGAAAAGGTTGTAGGAATGAAATAGAACTCCTCCTGAATTCTGAGGAGTGGAGTGGTTACAGGACACGAAATATGGAAGAGAATTTCCAAAGGACGAAAGAAGAAAGTAGTGTAACGTTCACTCCTCGTACGGTTGGTCTCCACACAGCAAGTGTGGGAAGCAGCAAACAGTTTTGTGTCGCGGTGCCCTGGCCCGTTGTGGCTGGGAGACACGCGGATTGCTCACAAGAACTTTTTCAGGCATTAGTGTGTGTTGTTTTGGCTATTGTTTGATAGCTATTAATGTGTGAGGCTTGGTTAGTACCATGAAGTGCCTGAGACTGAATTCAGTTCCTCAAGTATCGTAGTCGTGGCCGGCGTCCTTGTAGTAGTTAACATTCAGCTCTGATTGGTTCACATCCTGCTGGTTGGTTGGTTGATTGGTTACATAAGTTTGAACTAGTGCTGTCGACTGCCAAGGTCGTAAAGACCGTCAAGGTCAAGTTATATCTACCACCCCAAAAAATCTTGAACACCTCCATACAGGAGCAGCAGGTGTGTGTGTGTGTGTGTGTGTGTGTGTGTGTGTGTGTGTGTATGGGAAACCATTGCTCGTGGCGGATAAGGAAGTATCATAACTCCATGATTTAAAGTAAATTATTTCGCAAGTTACATTTACTTGGTACTTCGAATTTCCACTCACCTTACGTCTCTCAAGGTAGGTACGCCTTGGGACCAAACGGATCATCGGCTCTGTGAGAAGAGTTCTCTACATCTCCACCCAAGTCTTCACTCGCCCTGCCCTGACTTCGTTACCTCTTATTCCCTGGATCTCTAGTGACGTCCACCACCACGACCATGACCTACGAGGAACGAGACGACAGGAAACAAAGCAACGAAGTAAACAAATATTTTCCTCGGAAGTGTATTTAAAAAAAAAAGATTTATTGAACCTCCAGTGTAAAAGCAGTTACCGAGACGGTCCATTCAGTTAGAGTAACGAAATATCGTCCACTTAGTTAACGAAGTATAACGAAGGATCGCATGAACAGGGAAAGTATTGTGACCATCAGTGTCGGTCCTCACGTTTACATACAATGAGGGTTGTGATTATGACGCTTACGCGGTTCCAACTCTCTAGGGTTCAGGGCCCGGAAGAAGAAGTTGATATTGATTGTAATGTTGTCGACAGATGTGATGCTGAATTAAGTGCCCACTCTCTCTCTCTCTCTCTCTCTCTCTCTCTCTCTCTCTCTCTCTCTCTCTCTCTCTCTCTCTCTCTCTCTCTCTCTCTCTCTCTCTCTCTCTAGGATTCTGTTACTTGCTGTAGGGGGTGGTTTGTCCAAGGTGAGGTTGGTATTATATCATCAGGGATGTTTACGTATTTACTCCAGGATGTTTATACGTCGTATTTTTAACGTGCTTTCCACTCACTTCGTTTCCCATCTGCAGCATAACGTTTTTCATTGCGAACAGCAGTAGGAGGTGAGAGGAGGCTGTCAACATTTATCATCATGTTAGCTGTTACAGCGAAGTGTTTATTGTAAGGTCCGAGTTATAGGAATAGGCCGGTGGGGATCGGCGTTAGTACGATGTTTAGTTTAGGTACATTTGTCCAGAGATGACGGGTCTCAGGTATGTATCTCTTGGTATTGCTGCAGTTCACCTCATCTTTTGGAAAGTTCATTCCTCGTTCGACCAGATAACGAGGAAATGTATTCTCACATCCCTTCTGGTACTGATATCTTGATAGGCTTACTGTTGTATCCTTGTATTTGAAGCCTCCATCTGACTTGAAAGATCTGTGTTGATATCATGGTGGCTCCCGAGGAATTCGTAGTTGGTTAACAAACCCTTGTCCTCCTCACTTCCATTGAGGGTGGACTGGGGGTCTTGTTCACGGTCATCTCCACTCCGTAACGTCCAGCTCACTTCAGTTGTATTCCTCGTTGGAATCCCCCCGGGCCTTCCCTGACATCCCTTATGTAATTCCTCAAGTGAGGACATCGAACCGCCGACACTTGGTCCAATTAAGGTCGAGTGTACGTCGTGTGTGTGTGTGTGTGTGTGTGTGTGTGTGTGGGTGTGTGTGGGTGGGTGGGTGTTTGTTGCCAGGTTGTAGTAAAGATTTCTTTTAAAACCCGCCTGAAGGACGGCAGTGTTGCCAGCGGTGAGTGGGGTTGGCGGGGTAGGGGAAGCGTGCTTGAGGGCCGCGCGTCGTCTTGGTAACACCAGCCTGGTGCCCGGGTCAGGCTGGTGGATGACTTCCCTCGCTCGCCAAGGGACTACTAGACTTCTCCCTCCCTCCCTCCCGGGTTGGAGGAGGGAGTGTGGTTGGTGATGTATGGTGAGTGGCGTTGGTGATGATAGTGATGGATAGTAATGACAGGTGTCGCATGTGACTTAATGTGGTGATGATGGGCGGTGTTAGTGTTAGTGCTGTAAGGCTATGGTGACACATAGTGATGATGGCTGGTAGGTAACTGATAGTACTCATGTATAATGACAAGTCATGGGTAACAAGATGAGATGATACGCTACGAGCAGGTCGCGTGGACTCAGCCATGAATAAATAGAGTCAGTATACCATAACTGATGAAATCGAAGCGTTGGCAACTTCCTTTTATGTATATTGTGTGTGATGTCATCCTTAGGAACTTTGGCTCAAGGTGAGTAAAGTAACATCGTCACCTGAGGACCCGGGGATGCAGGTACATGATGATGGTGGTCCAAGGAGTTGATGGTGTGCTGGTCTGAGGTGGCATGGATGTTGAGGGGTGTGCGGCGCCAGCCGTGGATGGTGCCACATGACATTGATAATAAGTAGAAGTGATTCGTCGTGTGTAGATGGAGGTGACGATGATGGAAGTTTAATGAGGCTAACGTTAGGAGGAGAGACTTGTGATGGTGTCATGTAACGTAAGGAGGAGGGAGTGGTGATGGTGTCACATTTATGCTGAACGAAACCGGTGATGATGGTGATGATGATGATTCTAGTTGATGACGATGGTGATTGATGTTGCAGTGGGTTTAGGTGTTGGTGATTGTGGTGGTAGACGATGTTGAGTAGTGGTAGATGGTATGTCATGGGAGAATGTGGTGTATGCGAACAGGGTGGCGTAAGCCCTGAGTCTTGCACTTAACATTTGTTGAAGAGATGTCCCAGGCAATGTAGAAGAAAGGATCGCTGGGGGATGGCGAGGGTGGAGGGGAGTGGGGTGAGATGGATGGTTTCACAGGTGTTTGCAAGTTGTGGTCAAGGATCACACAGGTGTCAGGTAAGGAGGGAGGGATGGCCTCACATTTCGTGTTTTCCCTGAGGGTCTTCTGTGTTCTTTGGTGGTCGTTAATGAAGAAAATCACCTTTTGAGAAACCAATGATAAGGATTTATTATATGAAACTGAGATGGAAGGCTGGGTCACGGTTCAAGGCTAGAGCCACGATGGTATGCCTCAAGGGTTGTGCCACACGGTAGTGCCATTACGGTAATTTTGTGGAAGGGTTGACACATCGAGGGTAGAGCAGCTACTCGAACAGTGCCATAAGAGTGGAGCCTAAAGTAGTGCCGTTAGGTGGAGTGAAACAGCTTCAGGATGAGTGCTACTACGTTAGGTTTGCTGCCTCTGTGGCACTACTCCAAGAATACGTAGATTGAGACAGGATAGTAAAGCAGAAGGCTCCTCTCCTCCCACCACTGTAGATGGAGACAAGACAGTAAGGCAGAAGGCTCCTCCCCACCCACTACTCCTAGCACATCAGCAGCACATCAGCCAGCAGGAAAATAACGATGAAGGAATATACTATAGAGTGTATACTGACAAGGAAATTCTGTAGGACATATGGAGTGGAAAACACTTTCTGATCTAGTTTCAGTGTCTGGTTATGTCGAGGAAGAAGGATGATCTGTAGGCTTATTCATTAGTGTAATTGAATGTTAATTTTTGTCTTGTTTTAAATACACTGATGATCTTCACTTTGATAATATCTGATGAATATTTATTCCAGTCTTCTCTGTCTGCTTGCTGAAGGAACTTTGGCTCACACATATGCTGTATCTTCTCAACTTCGTTCTGTTATGTGTGTTCATTTGAAGTGAAGAAATTATTAGAAAATTATGGATGATCTTGAGACCTTAGATATCCTCGGAGTCCGTGCTTTTTGTAAAGTAAAATATTTTATAGATATCTACTTTTTTCTGCGGGTTTACCTGGAGTGAGTGGAATTGGTATTGTTCCTCTTCTCTGTATGAAGTTAGTGGCCGAAGATGAACTAGTGTATTCCGAATTTTGTTGTACTGTGGCATTACAAAGAAGAAACATTGTGATGAGTTTGGCGTCATGTTATATATTTCCGGTTGTGCAACCTGACCTAATTTGTTCCATGCATGTGAGCACAGCGTTGCGCATTTTAGGTCATCACTTATTATCACTCCAGATAGTGCCTGGGAATAGTGCTGGAAGTTGCTGCACTGATACTGCCACGGGTGTAGTCATGGTGCCTCGTAGATAGTGCTATCACCAGTGCAGTGCCTCGTGGGCTTTGTCAGAAGCGTCAGAATCCTAAAGGGATAGTGCCAGAAGGGCAGAGGCACAGAGGTTGACCTCCGAATGGTTCTTGCTATAGTGTAGCGGCACGTGGTTTGACCTAGTAGGGTAGTGACAGAGAGGTTGAACCTTGTAGTATAGAGCAACGGTGGTTGATCCCTTAATGGTCATGCCCGAAGGGATTGACCCCTGAAGAATAGAGCCACCGTGGTTGACCCCCGAACGGTTATACGATGAGGGGTTGACTCCCGTAAGGGTAGTGCCTTACGGTTGTCAGGATATTGTCCCTGAGGACCTGGTGATGGTATCCGTTGCTGCTGGAGGAAGCAGGCCACAGCGATCAGGGGGCGAGCTCAGTAGGTCAGCTTAGAACCAATTCCGATCCTCTCTTGGCCTAATGAAAGAGATTACACTGTATACATACCTGATCTTGCTTTAGTATAACATTTGACCTGACTTGCTGGTTGTCTGGCAAGGTCGATGACCCAAGCTGACCAGACTAGTGGTATTTAGAATGTTGTGATGCAGGAGTGGCACTGGTCCGGCCTTTCAGGCTCCTCGATTCCCCATTTCTTCACTTACCTGACATACTTGACGTCGATTTTTGTGTCATTTTTACCTCAACGAAGGTGTGGGGTTCCTTCCAGGTGTGTGGCTAAGGTGTGCAGGTCTGGTGTGATTGTGTGAGGATGTATAGTTGTGGGGTCCAGGTCTGCTTAGCTGTTTTGAGGTGTCTCTCTGATCTAAGGAGTGTGTGCATGAAGCATGTGAGTCTGTGTACGTCAGTTGTAGGTCAGGTGTGCTGGGGCCTGGCTATGTGCAGGTGTAGGAAGGGCTGGCGGGTGTGTATGTACAGAATCCGAGCTTGAGGAAACTTTTGATTGACGACGGCCTAGTGTGTTACCCCCTGGTTTTGGTGATGTGTAGCTCGGTCTGCTGGGTGGAGGTGGCTCGTGGGTGGAAATAAAGAAGGAAGGTAAGGAGGAGAGAGAGAGAGAGAGAGAGAGAGAGAGAGAGAGAGAGAGAGAGAGAGAGAGAGAGAGAGAGAGAGAGAGAGAGAGAGAGAGATAGGAGAAGTTACAGCCATCTGGAGATGCTGACCCCTTCACCTCCTCCCGTGGATGTTTACATTCCTCAGGTGTTAGGAAGCTGTGAAAATAGACATGAGTGAGTGAGTGTGTGCGTGTGTGCGTGCGTACGTCCGTGTGCGTGTGTGTGTCAGAGGTTCTCGTGCGCCCCTGTTACAATAGGATTAATTCCTCCCAAATAGGGTCACGAAAGGACTTATTTTGGTATCAGCGATCTCTTCCCCTCCATCAGTGTCCACGGCCGCCATGTCATCAGCTGGGAGGTGATGTGCCTTGGGGAGGTCGGGGGAGGGGGAGAGGCCACTGCTGCCGTGCCCACACTCCCTCCTGAGGTGGAAGATTGGGAAGTGGGGAGTTGGAAGATGGGAAGGTGGAAGCCAAGAGGGCAGAAGTGGAGGTGCTCTGATCTGATAGTTCTCAGACTGAGCAAGTAAAGTTCAGTGAAATTTCACCATATCACAGATGTGTTTCAGTGGTCACCAAAGTTGCAGGTTGAGCTGAAGGTTACAGGATGGTGGACTCGCAAGTTCTGGAATTGTATTTTGTTACGCACAAATTCATCATTCTCAAGACTAGGCAAATCCTCAATAGACATAGCGCATTACAGTAGAGTTAATCTCAGTTCGAAAATAATAGTTTCCACAATAGAACATTATGTCCTACTGTTTTTATAATCGCTTTACGAGGCCAGACGTCAAGAGCGACTTTGGTGCGCTAGATCCGGAGTTCTGTAATGGGAATGTGGAGAGCAAAGTGGACCCCGGGAAGCAAACGTCATTGGCTGACAGTTATAGAAGGAACATTACCAGTCTTAACATAGGATGCTGAAGATCGTTCCTTTTATTTTTAAGCTAGTCCTTCCCGTAGCTGTAGACAGCTGCTGAGATCTTATCAAAACTTTTGATAGATTTAGTTGTCTTTATGAGATCACATTTAACCTTGGCTTTTCTATGCTCAGTAAGTTTAAGGTCTTTTCGGTGGCTCTCTCCTCGCAGCTCTCTCAGTCTGGGGATCATCATGGTAGTTCACGGCTGTACTGCTTCCATTCTCTCTTTTCCAAGTAGGTTGACCAAAACTGAAAACTGTACTCAAGTTGGAGACGTACCAGGCACTTGTAAAGAATGAGCAGTGATTCATTAGACGTAATAAATTGGAATGTTCTCTCTGTGAATCCTGGAATTTTTTTCGCCTTTTCATTTTTCCATTTATCTTTACTGCCAACGTGGCTTTAGGTCACGATATATCATATACGCTCAAGTATTTTTCGTTTTACCTTTAGTAGCTCAGTAGAAATTATATAGTATCTTCACTTGTCCATTTTACTACCGCTGAATGAATCTTTTCACGTAACCTTTATTTGAATTCATAAGTCGCCCGTAGGGTCTAGTACATCAGTTTGTTATGTCTCTTTGCAGCCGAAGGCGTTGAATTTCTCTTTGTAGCATAATAACATATACTTCACATCGCTGACCTTTTCCACTGGCAATAATATATATACGAGAAAGAGTACCGGTCCCAAGACTGATCCCTGCGGCACACCACTTGTTAAGTCTAACAGATCTCTCGCTTGATTGGTAATCGGTAGCCTGTTTACGACCACCACATGTGGTATATATATATATATATATATATATATATATATATATATATATATATATATATATATATATACGTGTGTATGGGGGTGGGTTGGACCATTTCTTTCGTCTGTTTCCTTGCGCTACCTCGCAAACGCGGTAGACAGCGACAAAGCAAAATAAAAAATGAATATATATATATATATATATATATATATATATATATATATATATATATATATATATATATATATATATATATATATATATATTGTATGTGTGTATATTCTTGCTTATGTACATATGCGAGTGTGCAGTTTTAAGCCTGACGTGGTCCGTGGTTCGTGAATGTAGTGTGACTGGGACCGGTTTAGTGTGCATATAGTATGACATGAGCGAGAGAACCTGGCCGCACATTGAACACCGACGCTTCCTCCTCCTCCTCCTCCTCCTCCTCCTCCTCTTCCTTATTTTATTATGAGTCGTCACGATTTAACCTCCCCCCACCTTCCCCCTTGGTGGGGCTCCAGATGCCTGTTTTCGTCGTCACCCCTGCTGTTGTGGCTCTTCCTGCTGCTGCTGCTGCTGATACAGTTATTTTTGTAGCGGCTTCTGCTTATATATTGCTACTGTTATGGCTACTACTGCTACTGCCATCACCACACCCACCACCACTGCTTTCATTTTACCTTTGAGAGAGAGAGAGAGAGAGAGAGAGAGAGAGAGAGAGAGAGAGAGAGAGAGAGAGAGAGAGAGAGAAATTCTCAGCATTTGACGTTGTAAATCGGCTCTTTATATAAGAGAAAGATTTACAGAATGACCAACATAAAACCCCAGGGTGTCTCCCTCCTCATGCCTGACTTGGGGATCGGGAGGGAGACAGCATCTCCTTCTGAATTGAGTCCCCCTGCTCCAGGGTGCTAGACAACGCTACATGATACCCTCCCTAAAGAAAGAAAAAATGAAGAAAAAAATACCTGGAAAAAATCGTTATAAAGAACTCGTAAGGCAGAAGCACAGATTTTAAAGGAAAGAAGTAAACTTATATATATATATATATATATATATATATATATATATATATATATATATATATATATATATATATATATATATATATATATGTATTATTCCTATGAGTCCACGGGGAAATGAAACACGACAAGTTCCCAAGTGCACTTTCGTATAATAATCCCATCATCAGGGGAAATACAAGAAGGAAATATAACAGTCAGTTGATATACAGTTTGTGTAATGATAAAGTTGATGATGACTGTGAGACAGCCGGTAATCTGTGATGCCAACTGTGGTGTAAATATAGAACGGGTGAAGATGGGCTTTATTAAGAAGCTGTTTATTCTGCTTCTGATAATACCACAGGAACTTCGTTTGTGCCCATCTCCGTCCGCTCTGCCATCTGCGCGCGCGCGCGCGAGCTCACACACACACACACACACACACACACACACACACACACACACACACACACACACACACACACATGGTTCACGTGATATGATCTCAGGAAACATTCCCGAACTATTCGTGGGTCATTCACCGTTCCTCCTCCACCTTGCTTTACCGTGTGTCTCCCGCCTGCCGCCGCCGCTGTCGACCATGCTATGGTAACTAACCTTCATCGATATACCCCATCCTCTTGTGTTTGATACCTGCCACACGGAGAGGCCCCGCCATCTTAAGAGGCTCCCTCACTCCTGCTGCAGCCCTGCAGGCGTCTTCCTCCTCTCCCTCCCTCGGCATCTCTGGTAACGTCAGGTTCTTTCCCATCGATCGCGATGTTTTCCTCATCGTTCCCGGCATTTGCCTCATCTCTTCTTGCCTCCATTCTTTCGAGCAAGTCCGGCCATCCTGTCAGCTTCTTCCACTTTCCCTACCTCTCTCCCCTCTCTCCTTACTGCTCTCACAACCCACCACCACCAGCCGTCCGTGCCTCGCTCTCGTCTTCATCCTGAACATTGTCCAAGTCTCATTCAGAGACGCCATACTGGGACAAGTAAGACCACAAGCTCTTGTAAACAAGAGAGACTTGCTTGCCCTAACTGACCACCACCACCTCTCTCTCTCTCTCTCTCTCTCTCTCTCTCTCTCTCTCTCTCTCTCTCTCTCTCTCTCTCTCACACACACACACACACACACACACACACACACACGTCAATGAAGTGACTTAGCATTCTGGTCTGCGGCTCTCCTGAGCCAGGCAGGAGAAACAGCACGATCAGCATACAGAAACTACAGTAGTCAGCATTCTGTTCCACCGTGGTTCACTCCTGCTTTAGTATCACACGATGTTTACTGGCCCAACCCTGAGTGTCTCACACGACTCGTGAAGAAGGCCATATATTCTCAGGCAACTGTATCATCTTGACATCTGTCACATGCATGTAACAGTTTTCCACACTTGCTATTAAGAAGTCTAATAGGAAGCTTAGGCCGGTGTGTGTGTGTGTGTGTGTGTGTGTGTGTGTGTGTGTGTGTGTGCGCATACATATATATGAGTAAAGACAGGGTGCATACTTGTACAAGGTTAAGAGAGCGGGCAACGCGAGTGTAAAACTGTCCCCGTAACACACATATAGTAATCTCTCTCACGCACACAAACACACCTTGCCAGCCATACCTTCTGTATCGCCAGTAAGAGAGTAACCCTGGCGTCTTCCATAGGCTGTTTGGAGCGCAGCCACTTGGCTGACGGGTCGCCTTCACCGTCCAAGTGTCACCACCCCGCTGAGGTCTTCTACTTCACCATTTTTCACTGTCACGACTAGGGTTCCCCTGTCGTGTTGTTGTTTGTTCTTCCACGTCAGATCTGTTGTTATGTACCAAGAGAAGGTTCTCTGGTGTCGTCAACTGAAACTAATCTCCCCTCCAGCCAACCCTCATTGAAAAAATTCAGGAACTGTCTCCTTTTTCAAGTATACGTTTTTAAAATTTGTCCTTATTCCTTGTATTTATATGTACCGTCCTTTTTTAATAAATTTTCCTGAATTATTTATATTCACGTATTTCTATCCATTCAAGAAATGAGCGTATATGTTTTCTGTTTTTGTTTTTCTCATCAAGTTCCATTTGGCAACTTTCGAACATCTTCATTCCACCGCGCTGTTCCTTTTACCCTCCCCTACCCCCTCCCTACCCCCTCCCCTCCCCGCTGCACGTTCTACTCACACCTGCACATGCCTGTGCAGCAGCCTCTGCTGATTAGTTTTCCAGATGCCTGTCCGTGTGCTAGAGGTACCTTCCTCCCTCCCTCCCTCCTTGGCCTGGTGACAAAAACCTTCTTGTTATGGGCCCCACATGGTCGCGTTAATTGTATCACTAACATATTATTGTGAAGTTCCGTTCAGCTTCGACGAAGTAACCTTTTTGTTGTTGCTGTTGTTGTTGTTGTTAAGTACTTTAAAGATTTGCATGTTGTCATAAGAATTTCTAGTGGTGAGAGAGCATAGCACGGGGGTTTGTACAACGACGGCTCTGTCTTCTCCTAGTGGTTTCACACACACACACACACACACACACACTCTGTTTATGAAAAGAAGACTCCGGAAGGTTATTCTTGTCTTGTGATATTTGGCAACGGGGCTCGGTTGGTGCGTGACCTACCGCCTGTGTTGGTAACTGTGGCCGTGTTGCCGTCACGCCCCGCGCGTCACACTGCCTGTTATTCTCACTAACACGTGAGACGCGCCGTGTTACTGCTCGAGTTTTGGCGTCACCGGAATGTAACAGGAAACTAAAACGTCGGAACAGATGTGGTTTAATGGCTTATTGAAGAGTTACTCGAAAAAGTCTTATGTTTTTCTTGTCGGTAACATTGACGTGATGAGTCAACACTGTTTGTTGGTGTAATGTTCAATACTCCTCCCCCGCTGCGGTGTCTTCCTCCTCCGTCACCTTGACCTGCTCTTCCGCTACCTCGGGTTAATCTTCCTCACCACGTAGTGAGTGAACCCATGACTGACACCCACTTCATTCACCACGAGTACGTGAACCCATGGATGACACCCCTCCCCTCGTCACCACGTAGTACGTGAGCCCGTGGCTGACACCCCTTGGCTGACACAGGTCTTTGCCTCAGCGTCAGACGAGATGAATGTAGACCTGTCTACCCCTTGCCAAGGATGTAGTCTTTTTTTTCCAGTTTCA